>NW_025423518.1:132500-272500 GCF_020740685.1 Jaculus jaculus
ATGAAAATGGAGACGTGGGTGTGTGTATATAAACATAAGTATAAATATAAATATAAATATAAATATAAATATAAATATAAATATAAATATAAATATAAATATAAATATATATATATATATATATATATATATATATATATATATATATATATTTGGCATTAATTAGAACCACAGTGAAATGTGTCTGTGTGTGTATATATATATGTATATATATATATGTTTATATTTAATATTATATTTATATATATACATATATACATACATATATATATATATATATATATACATTGAATGTAAGTGGAGATGTATGTGTGTATATATATATATTTATATTTATATTTATATTATATATATATTTATATTATATTATATTATATTATATATTATATTTATATTATATACTATATTTATGTAAGTGGAGATGAAAGTTGATACACACATAGTTATATATGGACTCAGATGGGAAAATTTATATTTATATAAAATATATATATAAAATATATACATATATCTATATATATCTATATATATATATAAAATGGAAAGGACATAGATGGATGTATATGTATATTATATATATACATATATATATATATGATTTAATTGGGGATGTGGATGTAAACGGATACATGGAATTAAATTAAATACATAAAAACGCACATTCAATAACACGGACACAGGAATTTTGTATATATATATATATATATATATATATATATGTTTATATATATACATATATATATGTTTATATATTTTATATAAATATAAATGTAAAAAATATATATTTATATATATATAATATATGTAAGTATTATATATGTAATTTATATGTATATATTTTACATTATATTTACTTATATAATATTTATATATATTTATTATTTATTCACATATATTTTTATAATGTAACACAGATATATAAAATATATATAAAACTTAATATATATTTTATATAATATATACTTTTATATTTTATTTATACATATTTTATAATATAATATATAGTATATAATATATATTTAATATAATATTTATATATATTAAACATATATATCTTATATAATATTTATATGTATATTTTATATAATATTTATACATGAAACATATAATATATATTTTATATAATAATTATATGTATATTTTATATAATATTTACATATATATTAAACATATAATATATATATTATATAATATATATTCTATATATAATATATACTATATAATATATTATATATATTATATATATTATATATAATATTATAATATATAATATATAATTTATATATATAATATATATTTTATATAATATTATATATATATTCCAAGACCTGTCCTCCCTCCACTCCCTGGCCGAGGTGACGTCACTTCCGGTTACCTCCCCTCCCCCTTCCATTCGGTTCCCGGATGTGACTGTCAATCAACGGCAAGCCCCGCCCCCTTCCCAGAGAGTCACTTCCTCCTGACAGGAGGGAGCAGCGTGGGAGGAAGAGTGAGCTGTCAATCATCGCTCAGGCCCCGCCCCCTAGCGACGCACTTCCTGTCCACAGGCTGCACTTCCTGCAGGAGGTAGAACAGGAAGCCGGGTGAGCTGTCAATCAACCCTCAAGCCCCGCCCCCTAGAGGCGCACTTCCTGTCCACAGGCTGCACGTCCTGCAGGACGTAGGACAGGAAGTCGGGTGAGCTGTCAATCAACACTCAAGCCCCGCCCCCTAGCGGCGCACTTCCTGTCCACAGGCTGCACGTCCTGCAGGACGTAGAACAGGAAGTCGGGTGAGCTGTCAATCAAAACCCAAGCCCCGCCCCCTAGCGGCGCACTTCCTGTCCACAGGCTGCACGTCCTGCAGGACGTAGGACAGGAAGTCGGGTGAGCTGTCAATCAACCCTCAAGCTCCGCCCCCTAGCGACGCACTTCCTGTTCACCGGCTGCACGTCCTGTAGGACGTAGAACAGGAAGTCGGGTGAGCTGTCAATCAAAACCCAAGCCCCGCCCCCTAGCGAGGCACTTCCTGTCCACAGGCTGCACGTCCGGCAGGAAGTAGAACAGGAAGTCGGGTGAGCTGTCAATCAACACTCAAGCCCCGCCCCCTAGCGGCGCACTTCCTGTCTACAAGCTGCACGTCCTGCAGGACGGAGGACAGGAAGTCGGGTGAGCTGTCAATCAAAACCCAAGCCCCGCCCCCATCCCAGAGACAGGAGGGAGCAGTGTGGCAGGAAGCGTGAGGATGTCAATCAATATTGAAGCCCCGCCCCCGGGCCAGTCACTTCCTGTTCATAGGTTCCAGCACTTGGGACAGAGGAACAGGAAGTCAGGAGTGCTGTCAATCAACGGTCTAGACCCGCCCCCTGCCACACACCACTTCCTCCTCCCAGGAAGAAGCAGCGTGGCAACAAGTGCGAGCTGTCAATCAACACTCAAGCCCCGCCCCCCAGCGGCTCACTTCCTGTCCGTGGGCTCCACCCCCCTGCAGGACGTAGAACAGGAAGTGGATGTGGCTGTCAATCAACAGCAAGCCCCGCCCCCTTCCCAGAGAGTCACTTCCTCCTGACAGGAGGGAGCTGTGTGGCAGGAAGTGTGAGCTGTCAATCAGGCCTCAGGCCCCGCCCCCTAGCGAGGCACTTCCTGTCCACAGGCTAGAACAGGAAGTCGGGTGAGCTGTCAATCAACACTGAAGCCCCGCCCCCTAGCGACGCACTTCCTGTCTGTAGGCTCCACCTCCTGCCGTGCAAACATCCGGAAGTGGATGTGGCTGTCAATCAACCGTCAAGCCCCGCCCCCTCTGTAGACTCACTTCCTCCTGGCAGGAGGGAGCAGCGTGGCTACCAGTGTGAGCTGTCAATCAACGCTCAAGCCCCGCCCCTTCGTCGTTCACTTCCTGTCTCTGGCTTCCTCCTCCATCGGGACGTCAACAGGAAGTGGATGTGGCTGTCAATCAACCGTGAAGCCCCGCCCCCTTCCCAGGGACCCACTCCCCCCTGAGAGGAGGAAGCAGTGTTGAAGTAGCACTGGGTTCCCAGCACCTGTGCAGAATGAGTACTGAGTCCCCAGCACCTTTTGCTGATCCTGGGAGGTGTACTGAGTCCCTAGCACTTCCTGTACTCCCAGTACATCTATGGAGATTGGAGGCGGTATCGAGTCACCAGTACCGCTGGGAGAGTGGTGAAGTAGTACTGAGTTCCCAGCACCTCTGCAGCGTGAGATTACAGGTAGTACTGTGTGACCAGTACCTGTGTGCACGGAAGAATGCAGGGGGTACCGTGTTCCCATCACTAGAAGGAATACTGAGTCCCCAGCACCCTTAGGTGCTCCTGGAAGGTGGACTGAGTCCCTAGCACTTCGGGTACTCCCAATACATCGCTGGAGAGATTGGAGGTGGTATCGAGTTACCAGTACTGCTGGGAGAGTGTTGAAGTAGTACTGGGTTCCCAGCACCTCTGCAGCAGCAGATCGGAGGGAGTACTGTGTGAGCAGTACCTCTGTGCATGGAAGAATGCAGGGAGTACTTTGTTCCGATCATTAGAAGGATTACTGAGTCCCTAGCACTTCACGTACTCCTAATACATCTCTGGACAGATTGGAGGTGGTATTGAGTCACCAGTACCGCTGGGAGACTGGTGAAGTAGTACTGAGTTCCCAGCACCGCTGCAGCGGAGGATTGGAGGGAGTACTGTGTGACTAGTACCTCTGTGCAAGGAAGAATGCAGGGGGTACCGTGTTCCCATCACTAGAAGGAATACTGAGTCCCCAGCACCCTTAGGTGCTCCTGGAAGGTGGACTGAGTCCCTAGCACTTCGGGTACTCCCACTACATCTCTGGAGAGATTGGAGGCGGTATCGAGTCACCAGTACCTCTGGGAGAGTGTTGAAGTAGTACTGGGTTCCCAGCACCTCTGCAGCAGCAGATTGGAGGGAGTACTGTGTGACCAGTACCTCTGTGCACGGTAGAATGCAGGGAGTACCGTGTTCCCATCATTTTTGTGCATGGAAAGCTTAGAGGGAGCACTGAGTCCCCAGCACCCTTACGTGCTCCTGGAAGGTGTACTGAGTCCCTAGTACTACTGGTGCTCCCAATACAACTCTGGGAAGACTGTAGGAAGTACCGAGTCACCAGTACTGCTGGGAGAGTGTTGAAGTAGTACTGAGTTCACAGCACTGCGGCAGAGCAAGATTGGATGGAGTACCGCGTGACCAGTACCACGTTCCAATCATTTCTGCGTTGGAAAGCTTAGAAGGAACACTGAGTCCTTTTGGTGCTCCTGGAAGGGGTACTGAGTCCCTAGCACCTGTGTTTGTAAAGCCTCGATCTTGTACTGAGTTCCCAGTACCTCACTAGGTGTGCAAAGCTTTCAGGGAATCCTCACTCACCGGCGAGTTTGGAACTACCAAGTTCCCAGCACCTTGGTCGGGTAGAGCTCTTGGGGGTGTCCTGAGTCCCAAGCACCGCTGAGGGATTACTGAGTTCCCAGCACCCTCTGTTGTTCAGGGCTTGGAATGTGTACCTAGTCCCCAGCACCTACACACAGTCCCTAGCACCTTCGTTGGCTGGTGTTTGGAAGGAATACTTGGTCCCCAGCACCTCTGTGTGTTATCTTACAGGAAGTACCGAGTCACCAGTACCTCTGCGGGTTGAGGACTCTAGGGACTACTGCTCCTCAGCACCTCTGCTTGTCGCACTTGGAGGGAGTACCGAGTTCTCAGCACTTTCGTGTTGGCATCTCGGAGGGAGTACTGAGTCCTCAGCACCTAACTCTGTGTGCTAGGCCGACAGGGAGTACTCAATCTCCAGCACCTCTGGGGTACTGAGTCACCAGCACTGCAGAGTGGAGGTTGTTTTATCCGTCCCCCGAACATCTGTTGTGTGGAGCTTTCAGGGAGTACTGAGTCCCAAGTACCATTTGGGCGTCAGCAGAAGATGTACCGAGTCCCCAGCACCCCTGTAGAAAGCCTGTGGGCACTGAGTGCTCCCCCAGTACCCGGATCGTTTCGAACATGGATGTAGGACCTAGTCCCAGCACCTCCGTGGGGAAGCTCAGTGGCAGTACCGAGTCCCTAGCACCTCCAGAAGGGAATATTGGAGGGAGTACCGAGTCCCCAGCACCCATGGTGTTGGAGCATGGAAGGAGTACTGAGTCCAGGAAGTGCTGGTGGGGGAGGGGGCAGAGGCAGTACTGAGTCCCCAGCACCACTGCCTGATGGAGCTTTAAGGTAGTACCTAGTCCCCAAAACACTGGTGTGGTAGGGAAGCACAGTGGGACCCCCTGGCCCATTTGGAGGGAGTACCAAGTCCCAAGCACTTCTGGAAAGAGTACTGAGTCCCCAGTGCCTATGTGCGGAACCCCCTCCGTGAGAGACTGGAGGTAGTATCGAGTCCACAGCACCACCGTGGGGGAAGTGTAGAGTCAGTACCTTGTCCCTAGCACCTCTTTGGGGGACGCCTCGCGGCAGTACTCAGGCCCCAGCACCTCCCTGAGGAAGCTTGGTGGGAGGACCACGAGGTGACCCGCCACTTTTGTGTGATCTTGGGAGGAGTACCAAGTCCCCAGCACCACTGCGGTGGGGGAAGCCCGAAGGAGTACCAAGTCCCCAGCACCTCTGCGGTGGGGGATGTCTTAAGTAGTACCAAGTCCCCAGCACCTCTGCAGTGGGGGCAGCTTTAAGGAGTACCAAGTCCCTAGCACCTCTGCAGTGGAGAAAGGTTTAAGGAGTACCAAGTCCAAAGCACCTCTGCATTGGGGAAAGCTTCAAGGAGTACCAAGTCCCCAGCACCTCTGCAGTGTAGAAAGCTTTAAGAAGTACCAAGTCCCCAGCACCTCTGCGGTAGGGGCAGCTTTAAGGAGTACCAAGTCCCCAGCACCTCTGCAGTGGGGGCAGCTTCAAGGAGTACCAAATCCCCAGCACCTCTGCAGTGGGGAAAGCTTCAAGGGGTACCAAGTCCCCAGCACCTCTGCGGTAGGGGCAGCTTTAAGGAGTACCAAGTCCCCAGCACCTCTGCAGTGGGGGCAGCTTCAAGGAGTACCAAATCCCCAGCACCTCTGCAGTGGGGAAAGCTTCAAGGGGTACCACGCCCCCAGCACCTCTGCATTGGGGGAAGCTTCAAGGAGTACCAAGTCCCCAGCACCACTGCAGACAGCCGGGAGCGACTACCGGGTCCCCAGCACCTCAGGCGGAGGCGCGTTGGAGCAGTACCGAGTCCCCAGCACCCCTGCTGGGCGGCGCTTCGGGGAGAGTACTAAGTCCCAGGGACCTGAGCCATCTGTCAATCACCGGGGTTGCTTGGCTCCTTGGGGGGGCGGAGCCAAGCGCGGTGACGTCACGGTGGGCAGGGCCTGAGCGATCTGTCAATCACCAGGGTGGCTTGGCTCCTTGGGGCAATGACGTCATAGTGGGCGTGGCCCGAGCCGCCTGTCAATCACCAGGGTCGCTTGGCCCCCTTGGGGGCGGAGCCAGGCGTGATGACGTCACGGTGGGCGTGGCCCGAGCGATCTGTCAATCACCAGGGCTACTCGCCTCCATCCAGGATATCTGTGGGCGGAGCCAGGAGCGATGACGTCACGGTGGGCGTGGCCTGAGCCTCCTGTCAATCACCAGGACTACTCGTCTCCATAGGGGAGAGCGGTGGGCGGAGCCAGCACGATGACGTCACGATGGGCGTGGCCCAAACCTTCTGTCAATCACCAGGGTTGCTTGGCTCCCTTGGGGGCGGAGCCAGGCGCGATGACGTCACTGTGGGCGTGGCCCGAGTGATCTGTCAATCACCAGGGCTACTGGCCTCCATCCGGGACATCTGTGGGCGGAGTCCGGAGCGATGACGTCACGGTGGGCGTGGCCTGAGCCTCCTGTCAATCACCAGGGTTACCCATCTCCATCCGGGACATCTGTAGGCGGGGCCAGGAGCGATGACGTCACGGTGGGCGTGGCCCAAACCTTCTGTCAATCACCGGGGTCGCTTGGTACCTTTGGGGGCGGAGTCAGCCGCGATGACGTCACGGGGGGCGTGGCCAGAGCCTCCTGTCAATCACCAGGTCTACTTGCCTCCATCCGGGACATCTGTGGGCGGAGTCAGGATCCATGACGTCACGGTGGGCGTGGCCTCCCCGTCCTGTCTTGCAGGGACGGACAGAGGGACGGACGGAAGGAGGGACGACGGGCCTAGGAGGCAACAGAGAACGAGTGACTGAACGAGTGAGTGAATGAATGAATGAGTGAGTGAGTGACACTGCAGTCGGGGGAGGACAGACGGGTGGACGGGGGGGGGGCGGAGGGGACAGACAGGGATGGAACGAGTGAGTGAGTGAATGAATGAATGAGCGCAGGGGCCGGCGGACGGACGGGGACAAAGGAGAACGAACGAATGAGCGAGCGAACGAATGATGCAGGGACGCGGGACGGGCGCACACGGGCACAGATGGCGGGGACCAAAGAGAATGAATGAATGAATGGGTGAGTGAATGAATGAATGAATGAGCGAGGCACTGCAGGGAGGGCGGACGGACAGCTGAAGGGTCGCGGGACGGACAGACGGACGCGAGGAAGGGACAGGAGAGAATGAGCGAGTGAATGAATGAATGAGTGAATGAATGAGTGAATGAGTGAGTGAATGAGTGAGAGAATGAAATAGTGCTGCAGGGATGGGAGGGCGGGCGGGGGGCGGGCGGAGGGGGAAAAACGGAAACGAATGAATGAGTGACTGAATGAATGAAGAGTGAGTGAATGAGCGAATGAATGAGTGAATGAGTGAGTGAGTGAATGAATGAATGAATGAGTGAGTGAATGAACGAATGAATGAGTGAAACCGCGCCTGCGGGGGAGGTGGGACGACGGACGCACAGACGGAGAGGCAGGACGGACAGACGGACGGACAGACAGAGCAACGGACTCGGGACAGAAGGACTCAGTCGCGGACGGACTGACGAACGGGTGGGCGGAGGGGACAAAAAGCCTCAAAACCAAAAAAACAAAAACAAAACAAAACCAGGAGACATGAACGAATGAATGAGTGAATGAGCGAACGAATGAATGAACGAACGAATGAATGAATGAGTGAAACCGCGCCTGCCGGGGGAGGTGGGACGACGGACAGACTGACGGACACAGCCACGGACTCGGGACAGAAGGACTCACAGAGAGAGAGAGAGAGGGGCGGACGGACGGACGGACGGGTGGGCGGAGGGGACAAAAAGCCTCAAAACCCAAAAAACGAAAACAAAACAAAACCAGGAGACATGAACGAATGAATGAGCGAACGAATGAATGAATGAATGAATGAACGAATGAACGACTGAAACCGCGCCTGCGGGGGAGGTGGGACGACGGACGCACAGACGGAGAGGCAGGACGGACGGACGGACGGACAGAGCGACGGACTCGGGGACAGAAGGACTCGGAGAGACGGAAAAGAGACGCGGGCGGACGGGTGGGCGGAGGGGACAAAATTCCTCAAAACCGAAAAAAAAAAAAAAAAAAAAACCTCCGAGACACGAACGAATGAATGAGTGAACGAATGAACGCGTGAACGAATGAACGAGTGAACGAATGAATGAGCGCAACCGCGCCCGCCGGGGGGAGGTGGGACGACGGACGCAGGGACGGACGGACGGACGGACGGACGGACAGGGCGACGGACTCGGGACAGAAGGACTCGGAGACGCGGAAAAGAGACGCGGGCGGACGGGTGGGCGGAGGGGACAAAAAGCCTCCAGTTTAAAAAAATAATATCCCCTGACATTACAAATATAATCTGAAAATAAAGGTGAATCTTCACCCTTGACTTTTTTTGTAAAATGTCGTCTTAAATAGTTCATAATTCTGATTATTTTAATTTTAATTTAATTTAAATTTCGTCAGCTTGACCCGTCGTTCTCCAATGGGGGGGGGGGGGGGAGAAAACTCTTCAGATTAAAAAATCAAATATATAAATATATAAAAATTAAATATATAAAATACGAATTTGTGACATAAAGTATAAACTAATCCGTTTTAATTAACACACAATTAAATATTCAACGACGTAAAAACCCAGGAAAAAAACCGTGCGTGATTGAAAAGCCAATCACGTCACATTAAAATTAATTTTTACATTGATTCACGCTTATTGTTTACATTAAATAGTCAAATTTATTGAAGTTTAAATTTAATTAATTAAATTTATTGAAGTTTAAATTTAATTAATTAAATTTATTGAAGTTTAAATTTAATTAATTAAATTTATTGAAGTTTAAATTTAATTAATTAAATTTATTGAAGTTTAAATTTAATTAATTAATTAAATTTATTGAAGTTTAAATTTAATTAATTAAATTCATTGAAGTTTAAATTTAATTAATTAATTTAATTCGTTTAAATTTAATTAATTAATTAAATTCGTTTAAATTTAATTAATTAATTAAATTTATTGAAGTTTAAATTTAATTAGTTAATTAAATTTATTGAAGTTTAAATTAAATTTATTGAAGTTTAAATTTAATTAATTAATTTAATTCGTTTAAATTTAATTAATTAATTAAATTTATTGAAGTTTAAATTTAATTATTTAAATTCATTGAAGTTTAAATTTAATTAATTAATTAAATTCATTTAAGTTTAAATTTAATTAATTAAATTTATTTAAGTTTAAATTTAATTAATTAAATTTATTTGAATTTAATTAATTAATTAATTAATTAAACCAATTCACATTTATCAACTAATTAATTAAACTAATCCACGCTTAATCAAAAAATTAACGCGTCGTGCACATTCGGAAAAATAACCACGAATTAAATTTTAAGCCAGTGAATGCGTAAGTTAAATAACAAAGTAAATTTTATAAATTTAAATAAATTCCACCCTCGTACCGATATGCGAAAGGCAGTAATTAAAAAAAATATATCATCTATGTTAGAAAATTGAGAATAAATAAATAAATAAATAAATATAAATAAATATATATATATACGAACACATTCGACGATAAAAAATACGTAATTTAATCGATATATATTTGCACATGAATATTTACCTACCTGTAAATCTAGATATAAAAATAATAATAATAATAATAAATAATTAAATTTTGATTACGTATCAATTAAAATGAATGAATGTAAACGAGTTAATTGACTACAAATACGTGTTTTGATACACATATACGTAAATATACAAATTAATCCGTTTATATATAAGTTAATCGCAATTATACGTTTAATGGTATTTAATTGAGTTTAATTGCAGTCACGTATTTAATTAATTGCAATGAATTGGCCTTAATTGCAATGATTGATTCAATTGCGTTCAATTCTAATTAATTGCAATTATACTTATAATGTATTTAATTGATTTTAATTGCAATTACACATTTAATTAATTGCAAGTAATTGGTAATTACAGATTTCTTGCACTTAATTGCAATGATTGATTCATTCAATTGCTTTCCATTCTAATTAATTGCAATTATGCATTTAATGGTATTTAATTGATTTTAATTGTAATTATGTATTCGATTAATTGCGATTAATTGCAATTACAGATTTCTTGCACTTAATTGCAATTGTAGATTGAATTGCGTTCAACTCTAATTAATTGCAATGTTACATTTAATGGCATTTAATTGAGCTTAATTGCAATTACACATTTAATTAATTGCAATTAATTGTTAATTAAAGATTTACTTGCACTTAATTGCAATGATTGATTCAATTGCTTTCCACTCTAATTAATTGCAATTATGCATTTAATGGTATTTAATTGATTTTAATTGCAATTACGTATTTAATTAGTTGCAATTAATTGCAATTACAGATTTCTTGCACTTAATTGCAATTGTAGATTGAATTGCGTTCAACTCTAATTAATTGCAATTATACATTTAATGGTATTTAATGGAGTTTAATTGTAATTACGTATACGATTAATTGCAATTAATTGCAATTGTACATTGAGTTGCATTCAATTCTAATTAATTGCAATCATGCATTTAATGGTATTTAGTTGATTTTAATTGTAATCACACATTTAATTAATTGCAATTAATTGTAACTACAGGTCAACTTCTATTTAATTGCAATGGTAGATTTAATTGCGTTCAATTGTAATTAATTGCAATTATATGTGTAATAGTATTAATTGAGTTTAATTGCAGACACGTATGTAATTAATTGTAATTAATTGCAATGATACATTTAATGTTATTTAATTGATTTTAACTGCAATTACACATTTAATTAGTTGTAATTAATTGCAATTACAGGTTTACTTGCACTTAATGGCAATGATTGATTTAATTGCGTTCCACTCTAATTAATTGCAATTATGCATTTAATGGTATTTAATTGAGTTTAACTCCAATTACACATTTAATTAATTACAATTAATTGCAATTACAGATTTACTTGCACTTAATTGCAATGATTGATTCAATTGCGTTCAATTCTAATTAATTGCAATTATGCATTTAATGGTATTTAATTGAGTTTAATTGTAATTACACATTTCATTAATTGCAATTAATTGTAACTGCAACTTCTATTTAATTGCAATGAATGATTCAATTGCGTTCAATTCTAATTAATTGCAATTATGCATTTAATGGTATTTAATTGATTTTAATTGTAATGACGTATTCGATTAATTGCACTTAATTGCAATTGTAGATTGAGTTGCGTTCAATTCTAATTAATTGCAATCATGCATTTAATGGTATTTAGTTGATTTTAATTGTAATCACACATTTAATTAATTGCAATTAATTGTAACTACAGGTCAACTTCTATTTAATTGCAATGGTAGATTTAATTGCGTTCAATTGTAATTAATTGCAATTATATGTGTAATAGTATTAATTGAGTTTAATTGCAGACACGTATGTAATTAATTGTAATTAATTGCAATGATACATTTAATGTTATTTAATTGATTTTAATTGCAATTACACATTTAATTAGTTGTAATTAATTGCAATTACAGGTTTACTTGCACTTAATGGCAATGATTGATTTAATTGCTTTCCACTCTAATTAATTGCAATTATGCATTTAATGGTGTTTAATTGATTTTAATTGCAATTACATATTCGATTAATTGCAATTAATTGCCATTGTAGATTGAGTTGCGTTCAACTCTAATTAATTGCAATGATACATTTAATGGCATTTAATTGATTTTAATTGCAATTACACATTTCATTAATTGCAATTAATTGTAACTGCAGATCAACTTCTATTTAATTGCAATGAATGATTCAATTGCGTTCCATTCTAATTAATTGCAATTATAAGTTTAATGGTATTTAATTGACTTTAATTGTAATTACGTATTTAATTAGTTGCAATTAATTGCAACTACAGATTTCTTGCACTTAATTGCAATTGTAGATTGAATTGCGTTCAACTCTAATCAATTGCAATTATACATTTAATGGTATTTAATTGAGTTTAGTTGTTATTACACATTTAATTAACTGCAATTAATTGTAACTACAGATCAAATTCTATTTAATTGCAATGGTAGATTTAATTGCGTTCAATTGTAATTAATTGCAATTATACATTTAATGGTATTTAATTGATTTCAATTGTAATTACGTATACGATTAATTGCAATTAATTGCAATTGTACATTGAATTGCATTCCACTCTAATTAATTGCAATGATACATTTAATGGTATTTAATTGAGTTTAATTGCAATTACACAGTTAATTAATTGCAATTAATTGCAACTACAGATCAACTTCTATTTAATTGCAATGGTTGATTCAATTGCGTTCCATTCTAATTAATTGCAATGATACATTTAATGGCAATTAATTGATTTTAATTGCAATTACACATTTAATTACTTGTAATTAATTGCAATTACAGATTTACTCGCACTTAATTGCAATGATTGATTCAATTGCGTTCAATTCTAATTAATTGCAATTATGCATTTAATTGTGTTTAATTGATTTTAATTGTAATGACGTATTCGATTAATTGCAATTAATTGCAATTGTAGATTGAATTGCATTCAACTCTAATTAATTGCAATGTTACATTTAATGGTATTTAATTGAGTCTAATTGCAATTACACATTTAATTAAATGCAATTAATTGTAACTACAGATCAACTTCTATTTAATTGCAATGGTTGATTCTATTGCATTCAATTCGAATTAATTGCAATGATACATTTAATGGCAATTAATTGATTTTAATTGCAATTACACATTTAATTAGTTGTAATTAATTGCAACTACAGGTTTACTTGCACTTAATTGCAATGATAGATTTAATTGCGTTCCATTCTAATTAATTGCAATAATACATTTAATGGTGTTTAAATGATTTTAATTGCAATGACGTGTTTAATTACTTGTAATTAATTGGCAATCACGGGCCGTTTAATCGTGTATTTCGCCGTATCCCACCTCAATTGCGCGTTTAATTAGTCACAATTGAGCTGTCATTATCCGTGTGTCTGCGCAGGCGCGCTCACCTGCGTGCGGCCGTGTTTGCATATCTGCATAAATTTGCATACATTACCGCCTCCACTCTGCATGGCTGCGCACACCTGCACGCGCCTCCCGGCTAGCGCGCACTCATTTGCATACATTTGCATGCGATCGAATACATCAGCATATACTCGAGCACATTTACATGTATTTGCATACATTTGAATACATTTGCATATACTCGAGTATATTTACATGTATTTGCATACATTTGAATACATTTGCATGTACTTGAGTATATTTGCATATGTTTGCATGCATTTGCATGCGTCGCGCCATGTATGCGCCCCTCTAATTACCCGGTAATTAATAAGTTGTAATTAATCGATTATTATAATTACCGTTGCATTGATAGAATGCAGCTCAAAAACAAACATATAATTATGCCCTGAAATGCGCAATGAAAAATATAATTACCCAGCAAAATATGCAAAATATATATATAAATAAATATATATAAAATTATATAACATATAATTATGCCCTGAAATGTGCAAAAAATATGTAATAATGCATTAAAATATGCTATATATATATATAATTATGCCCCGAAATGTGCAATGAAAAATATAATTACACAGTAAAATATGCAATATATATATATAAATATATATAAAGTCATGTAATATATAATTATGCCCCAAAATGTGCAAAAAAATATATAATTGCATGTTAAAATATTCCATGTATATAGTTTTGCACCAAAATGTGCAATATATATATATATATATATATATATAAAATTACACAATAAAATATGCAATATATATATATATATAATTACACAATAAAATATGCAATATATATATAATTACACAATAAAATAGGCAATAAATATATATATATAAATATAATTACACGTTGAAATATGCAATATATATATATATATAAACACACACATGATTATGCATTTAAATTTGCAACGAAATACATAATTACACACAAAAAATTGCAAGAAATTACACATTTAAATATATATAATTATTATAATTATATCGCCGTATACAACTATATTATAATCATATATGTAAAATTATATATAAAACCATGTTATATATATTATATATTATAATATTATAAATATTATATATATTTATATTATAATTATATATAAAAATTATATATATAAAATTATATATACAATTTTGCCACGAAACCTGCAGTCATCCATTAAAATCTGCAATAAAATCCCTTGGCCGAGTTAAAAATTCTGCAATTAAGTCCACAGACACGCATAAAAATGTGCAATAAATTTCAGCTTTTTTCACGAAAATCTGCAATAAATTGTGCAGACGCTCATAAAAATGCAAAAAAATAAATTCGCACAGCGAAATGTGCCGTAAAATGCACGGTTATACATTAAAATATGCAAAAAAATCTAAAATCATGCATTAAAATATGCGACGAAATATATAATATTTTACAAAAATCTGCAATAAATTGTGCAGCCAGTCCTAAAAATGCAAAAAAAAAAATCCGCACAGCAAAATATGCCGTGAAATGCACAATTACATATTAAAAATCTGCAAAAAAACTGAAATCGTGCATTAAAATATGCAATGAAATATGCAATATTTTACGAAAATCTGCAATTTTTATGAAAATCTGCAGTGAACTGTGCAGTCAGTCCTAAAAATGCAAAGAAAATCACACAGCAAAATATGCCGTAAAATGCACAATTACATACGAAAAATCTGCAAAAAAACTGAAATCGTGCATTAAAATATGCAATGAAATATGTAGTATTTTACGGAAATTTGCAATTTTTATGAAAATGTGCAGCAAACTGTGCAATCACAGGGAATTAACACGGGAATTTTTTTTTTTATAATCATGGAAAATGCTAATAAAAAAAAATAAATACGTACTTAAATAAATAAAAAGAAAAAAATATGTATTAATAAAATCCATAATTATGCATGGAAACAAATATATTGAAAAAGCAATAAAACGCGCAATTTTATCTATGTGCACCTGGATGTTAAAACAGGCAATAAAATGCAGAATTATACGTAAATACGTGAAAACGCAATAAAATACATAATTATGCGTTGGAGGGAATTAACACGGGAATTTTTTTTTATAATCATGGAAAATGGTAAAAAAAATAAAATTAAATACATACATAAATAAATAAAAAGAAAAAATATGCAATTAAATATATAATTATAGATGCGTACACATACATATTAAAATATGCAATAAAAATACATAATTTTATTTATATGCGTGCATGTTAAAATAGCATTAAAATACAAAATTATACATAGACACAAAAATATTGAAAATGCAGTAAAATACGCAATTTTATTGACGTGCATAGATACTTAAAAATATGCAATAAAATCCATAATTATTCATAGATTCAAATATATCGAAAATGCAAAAAAATGCACAATTTTAGTCACGTGCATAGATACTTTAAAACATGCAATAAAACACATAATTATGCAGAGATACATATATATTAAAAAAGCAATAAAATACGTAATTTTATTTATGTGCACCTGGATGTTAAAACAGGCAATAAAATGCAGAATTATACGTAAATACGTGAAAACGCAGTAAAATACATAATTATGCGTTGGAGGGAATTAACACGGGAATTTTTTTTTTTAAATCATGGAAAATACATAAATAAATAAAAAGGGAAAAAATATGCAATTAAATACATAATGATAGATGCAGACACACATCTATAAAATCTGCAATAAAATACTCAATTTTATTTACGTGCATGTACGCTTTGAAACACGCAACAAAATACATAATTATACGGAGATACGAAATTTATTTAAAATGCAATAAAATGCACAATTTTATTAATATACATAAAAACAGGCAATGAAATTCATAATTATACATAAACGCAGATTTATTAAAATATGCAATAAAATACACAATTACATGTGCATAAATATATACACTAAATCGTGCAATAAAATTCATAATTATACATAAATGCAGATTCACTAAAATATGCAATAAAATACAGAATTACATGTGCATAAATATATACGTATTAAAACGTGCAATAAAATGCACAATTACGCAATAAAATGCATAATTGTATGTAAAATAAACGCAGATTTATTAAAATAATATGCAATAAAATACACAATTATATGTGCATAAAATATACATTAAATCGTGCAATAAAACACACAGTTTTATTTATATGCATTAAAACGTGCAATAAAATTCATAATTATACATAAACGCAGATTCATTGAAATATGCAACAAAATACACGATTACATGTGCATAAAATATACATTGAATCGTGCAAAAATATACATAATTGCGCATAAATACATATATTAAAATATGCAATAAAACAATTATACATGCAAAAATATGCATAATTAGATATGCAATAAATCACATAATTACATATATATATTAAAATGTGCAATAAAACACATAATCTTATTTATATCCACATATATGTTAAAACAGGCAATAAAATTCGTAATTATACGTAAATGCAGGTTCATTAAAATATGCAATAAAATACACAATTATATGTGCATAAATATATATATATTAAAACGTGCAATAAAATGCACAATTACGCAATAAAATGCATAATTACATGTAAAATAAACGCAGATTCATTAAAATATGCAATAAAATACACAATTACATGTGCATAAATATATATATTAAACGTGCAAAAATATACATAATTGTGCATAAATACATATATTAAAATATGCAATTATATATGCATAAATACTTATATTTAAATATGCAATAAATCACATAATTATATATATATATTAAAACGTGCAATAAAACACATAATCTTATTTATATCCACATATATGTTAAAACAGGCCATAAAATTCATAATTGTACATAAATGCAGATTTATTGAAATGTGCAATAAAATACATAATTACATGCGCATAAATATTTACATTAAAACGTGCAATAAAATATATAATTATACACAAATGCATATTCATTAAAACGTGCAATAAAATACACAATTATATATGCATAAATATATGTATTAAAACGTGCAATAAAATGCATAATTGTATGTAAAATAAACGCAGATTCATTAAAATATGCAATAAAATACACAATTACATGTGCATAAATATATATTAAACGTGCAAAAAATATATAATTGTGCATAAATACATATATTAAAATATGCAATAAAACAATTTATTCATTCACATTTATATTTATATTTATTTATATTTATGCTATTTAATTTACGTTTGCATTCATGTTTATTCATACTTATATTTATTTGCATTTATATTTACAGTATTTAATTTACGTTCGGATTCATAAATATTTGCACTATTTAATTTACATTCGCATTTACATTTATTTACTTTTAAATTATTTAATTCATATTTTTATTTAAATTAATATTTACAAAAAAAATCACAAAATCACCCACAAACGCCCGATTTTCCTCTACCCCACCCCCACGCAGAAAAACACCGAATTTTCCACTAAAAAAAAATTAAAAAAAAATAAAAAAATAATAAAAAATCCGTATATATCAAAAATTAAAAAAAAAAAAAACTTTAATTAATTTCCGTCGGAGGTCAAAAAATCAGAAAAAAAAAAAAAATCCCAAATTTTTTTTTTTTTTTTTTTTGGAGCTTTAAGAGATCCACTTGCATTTTATTTTATTTTATTTTACATTCACGATGACTTTTGGGGTGGAAATCCCGAAAATTGGGGAAAAAAAAAATAAAAATAAAAATTCCCCCCCTCCCCCCGCCCCTCCCCCCTCCCCCCGCCCCGTCCGCGGTTCCCACCCGGGTCCGCGCGCGCGCGCCCGCGATCGCGCAGTCCTATAAAGCGTCGGATCTGCCCCCCCGGAGCCCGCTGGATCCACCGGATCTCGGGCTGGCGCGCCATGGAGGAGCTCACGGCGTTCGTGTCCAAGTCCTTCGAGCCGCCGCCGCCGCCGCCGCCGCCGCAGTCTTCCCCGGGGTCCGCGAGGATCCGTCCTCGCCCCGCGACGGTGGCCGACGAGGACCACGAGCCTGAGCGCGACCGCGACGACGGCGGCGGCGACCGTCGCGGACCGAGGCGAGGACTGCACGGCGCGTCGTCGGCGGCGGCGGCGGCGGCGGATCGGCGCGGACCGCGGGGAGGACTGCAGCCGCCGCAGTCGGTCGCGGCTCCGGCGAGGAAGAGGAGGAGGAGGAGGAGGAGGAAGAGGAGGAAGGCGCCCGCGGGGGCAATCACGGGATTCCTCCCGCAGTCCTCCCCGCGGTCCGCGGGCTTCGCGCGGCGGGACGCGGACCGCGACGAGGACTACGACGGCGAGGACGGGGAGGAAATCGACGACGAGGACGAGGATGAGGAGGATGAAGACGAGGAGGAAGAGGAGGAGGAGGAGGAGGAGGAGCAGGAAGAGCAGGTCGAGGGTCCTGAGTTCGAATCCCGCCTGCAGCCCGCGCCGCCGCGGACCGCAGCGGCGACCGCGCGCGATCGCTTCCGGACGGACGGTGAGTGGCGCGGACCGCGGGGAGGACTGCTCCTCAGTCCGCTTTCTTTTTTTTTGTTTGTTTTAATTTTTTATTAATTTTTTAATTTTTGCTGAATTTACGGGTTATTTTTGTGTGTTTTTTTCCCCCCTTTATTTTTATTAAGAAATTGTCATTTTTTTTAAATTAAAAAAATTGTTTTATACAGAAGCGAAAAAACTAAAATCTCTAAATATCGGTTTATTGACTTATTTATTCATTTTTTTTTTGTTTTTTTGACTCAAATTCGCCTCGTTTCCGTTTTCGGTTCTTTTATTTTTTTATTTATTTTTATTTTTTTTTTTTCTCAAAATTGTCTGTTTTTTGTCAGCGTCCCGTTTCTACGTGTTTATATAATTATTTTTTTTTTTAAAAATTTTTTAATTTCGGGCTTTTATTTTTGCGGAGAAACGACCTGATTCGGCGCGTTTTTCTGACGTTATTTAAATTTGTATTTTTATTATCATTATTATTATTATTTTTTTTTTTCCCGAAATCGTCTATTTTTTTGGACAATGTCCGTTTCTAGGTATATTTTGTGTCTTTTATTTCGTTTTTACGGTTAAAAATTGCGTTTTCGGGAGAAATGACCCGATTCCGCCCGTTTCTGACATCGAGTTAAATAATTATATTTTCATTCATTTTTCTTTTTTTTTTTTTTGAAAAATCGTCTATTTTTGGACAACGTCCATCTCTGTATATTTTTTTTAATTTGAAATCGCGTTTTAGGGAGAAACGGGCCGCTTTCCCTCATTCCACACAAATTTCGTATTTATTTCTTCTTTTATTTGGAAATATTTCCCCGTCTTGTACATTTTTTATTTTATTTTTATTTTATTTTATTTTTTTATATATATATATAATTTTTTTTTTAAATTTAATTTTATGTTTATATTTTATTTAGGAAAACGCAGGCTTTTTAAAGTCTCATATTTTTACATTTATTACATATTAAATTTATTCATTCGTTTTATTCGTACAAAACTGTGTGATTTTGGTGTTTCCTTGAGGAAAAAAAATCCCATTTTTTTTTTATAGATTTTATACACGTGTATGTATTTATATCTATAAATATTTATATTATTATATTTATATATTTATAAATATTTATTTTTTATAGATAATTAATCTGGGAATGGTCTGTCTCTGTCATTTCACACGGTGTTTTTTTTTTAAAAAATTTCAGTTTATTCCATTGAGAAATACTCTATTTTTTAATATTTCACACATATAAATATATATATATAAATTTAATTTATATTATTTGGAAATAGTGTTTTTCGGATTTTATACATTTTTTTTAATTGTAATTGATTCCACCTGGAAATCCTGTAGTTTTCGTGTTTTTATTTCATATTTTTAATTATATATATATATATATATATATAAAATTTATTTTATCTGGAAATAGTCTTTTTCCCATTTTATACATTTTTTTTTAATTATAATATATTCCACGTAGAAATACTGGATTTTTCATATTTCATCTACATATATAAAAAGATAAGAATTTGTTAAAAATAAAGCAAAAAAAAAAAAGAAAATGGGCGGAAATACAGGAATTTTATTATTATTATTATTTATTATTATTATTATTATTATTGTTTTTTTACTAATTTATTGGCTGGCACCGAAAAAAAAAAATCAGAGAAAATAATAAAAAACAAAAGGATGAAAAACGGCGAAAAAGGCTAAAAAAAAAAAAAGGAAAATAATGTAGAGTTAAAATAAATTAATTAAAATTAAAAATTTGGCTGTTTTCGCCAAAAAAAAAAGAAGAATAATTAAAAGCTATAATTATGTATTTTTTACGGTTTTTTGTTTTTTTTTTTCCTCTTCGCATCGGAAAATGCGACAAACCAACCCAAAGAAAAGAGGAAAATGATTAAAAGTCATAAAAATCAACGGATTTCTGTTTTTTTTTTTTTAGTTCTTTCCGTAAATATAAATAATGATAATTAATGAATTATAATAAATATATTTTTTTTTCACTTCGTTATCTCGCGGCGCTAAAAAATAAAAAAAATAATTAAAAAAAACTGGAAAACGGACTTTTTTTTTTAAAAAAAATCACATTTTTTTAAATCAGTCTTTTTTGTTTTTTTCCACGAAAAAAAAAAATAAATAAATGCAAAATTAGATGAACGCAGAAAAAAAAAAAAAACCCACGAAAAAGGCCGAAAATGGGACTTTTTAAGAAAAAAAAAAAAAGGATTTTCCTGAAAAGAAAAGAAAAAAAAAAACCCCCAAAAAACCAAAAAAAAACGGACATTTTAAATAAAAATGTATATTTAAATCGCTTATTTTTCATGTCGGTTGGTTTTTATTCGGAGGAAGGGGACAAAAAAATGGAGATTTTTCATCCTTTTTATTTAAAAAAAAATAAGAAAAAAGGCCAAATAATAATTTAAAAAAATGATAAATAATAATAATAATAATAATAATAATAAAAATAAATGGATTTAATTCCTCCCGGGCGGTTTCGAAATGTCAAAAAATAGACATTTTTTTCCCCGTTTTTTTTTTTAAATTTTATAATTTTTTTACACCAAATAAGTGCGAAAAATGCCAAAAAAAATACAAAAATATATATATATTTTTTAACGTCTCCCCTCCCCCCACGCCGAATGGATTTAGTTCTTTTTTATTGTGAATTTAAGGCGGAAAAAGAAAAAAAAAAAAATGAGAAACTTGCTTTTTTTTTTTTTTTTCCCCTTTTTTTTTGGTGTTTTATGTAATTTTCCTTTAAAAAAAAAAAAAGGGAAAAAAACACCATTTTTATTTTTTAGGTGGAAAAAAATAGCTTTTTTTGGGGTCTGGGGAGTTTTATTTTATTTTATTTATTTTTTTTGTCGGCCGAGAAAAAAAAAAAAATCCTTAAAAAAATTCAAAATTATTTGAAAAGAAAATTAATTAAAAAGACCAAATTTACGTATGATGAAAAATTTTATAAATTAATTTATTTTTTAAATTAAAAAAAAAAACCGGGTTTTTTTATTTTTTGGGGGAAAAAACAGTGATTTTAACGTTTTTTTTTTTTTTAAATAAATTTTTCTCGCCCCGCCCGTCATTACATCAAAAAAAAAATGATAAATATTTATCCATTTTTCTGTAATTAATCATTTTTAATAAAATAATAAAATGAAATTAAAAGACGCTCGCTCCCCTCCCCTCCCCCACCCACCCGCCACCCACGGACCGAGGTGGAGACTGCGGTTCCCGGTCTTTAAAAAAAATATAAAAAATAATAATAATAATAAAAATTAAAAAAATAGGCAAATCCGGACATTAAAAATTTAACGAAAACCAGGGATTTCCAAAAAATTACGGATTCCGCGGGATCCGCTGAATATTTATTTACGTTTTTTTCCGCGCGCGGACCCAGTGGAGAACCGCGACGCCCCCCGAAAACCTCAAGGTCACGTATATTTTCATATTTTTTTTAACAAAAAAAAGATAAAAATAAGTGGATTCAGTTCAATTTTACATATTTATATATTTATTTATTTTATTTTTTTTCCCCTCGATCTCACGCGATCCCGACGGCGGACCGCGCGGAGAACACCCCCCCCCGCCCCGCCCTCCAGTGAATTAACAAAATCAGTGAATTTAACCAAAATTACAAAAAAAAATAATAATAATAATGTTTTTATTAAAAATTAAATTAAATTAAATTAAATTAAATTGAATTGAAGCCGGGTGCTGCCGCAGACCCGAGGGAGAGCACGTCCGCTCCCCTCCCCTCCCCCACCCGCCCCGGAGATCTCATAGAATAAAAAAAATAAATAAAATTAAATTTAAAAATATATATTTTTAAACTTTAATTGATTTTTAATGTTTTTTTTTTCCCCCCCGGAGCCGAAACCGGCGGCGCGCGGACCCGAGGGAGAGCACGTCCGCTCCCCTCCCCTCCCCCACCCCGCCCGGGAGAGCGAAGAAAATACAAAATAAATAAAATTAAAGTTTAAAAAAATATATATTTTTAACCTTTAATTGATTTTTTAATGTTTTTTTTTTTTTGCCCCGGAGCCGCGCGGACCCGAAGAAGAGCACGTCCGCTCACCCGCAGATCCAATAAGATCCGAAATAAATAGAATCGAACCAAAAAAAATGAGGGTTTTTTTTTTTTTGTATTTTTTTTGTTTAAATATATTTATTTTTTTCCCCCCATTTTTTTTAAACCACAGTCTAAATTGGATCCCGGGCTCCCTGCGGCGCGGACCCGAGCGACACCCTCCGCCCCTCCCCCCCGCCCGCTCGATCCGAAATAAATAAATTTAAGCCGAAAATTATGGATTTTATTCCTTTTTTTTTAAATTATTTTTTGATATAAATTGCTTTTTTTTTTTTTAAAAAAGGGCTTTTTTTTTGGTGGGGGGATCGTTTGTGGCGACGTCGCCGCGGACCCGAGGGAGGACAGGTGCGCGCCCCGCCGCTTCCCACCGGGTCCGCCGGGCGCAGAGCTGGAATCAATTAAATTAAATTAAATTAAAAATTATTATTATTTTTGTAAAATTGAAATTGGATTTTAATTGCTTTTTTTTTTTTTTTAAAGGGGGATCGGCGCGGACGCGCGTGAGGACTGCGGCGGTTCTCCCTCCGGTCCGCGCCGGTGGGGGGAGGGGAATAGAAAAATTATATATTTTATTTATTTATGATTTTTTGGGTTTTTTTTTTTTTTAAAGAAAGATGGGTTTTTAATGAATCCCGGGTGACACTCGCTCTGGGCGGCGCCCGCGGACCCGGGAGGAGACACGCGTCAAGGAGAGAAAAAAAAAAAAAATAATAATTAAAAAAAAAAAAAAAAAAAAACAACCCCGGGCTCTCCGCGGACCCGGGAGACGCCTGTCAAAACTCATTAAATCTCAGCTTTTTTTTTTTTTTTTTTCCCCGTCTCCTCGAATTTCAATTTAATTGTGGTTTTTTTGCTAAAAAAAAAAAAAAAAAAAAAAAAACCGAGTTTTTTTTTTTAAATCCCCCGCGGACCCGGAGGAGAACCGCGCGACCCTAATTTTGTGAAAAAAAATAAATAAAACTGGGGGGAAAAAAAAAGGCGAATAAATTATTTTAAAAAAGTAATTTTTTTTTTTTATTCTTTTGGGAAATAATGTAATTTTTTTACCCAAATATGTTTTTTTTTTTTTTTTAAATCCCCTGCGGACCCGGAGGAGAACCGCGCGACCCTAATTTTGGGGAAAAAAAAAATAACTTGAGGGAAAAAAAAAAGGCGAATAAATTATTTTTAAAAAATAACGTTTTTTTTTTTATTCTTTTGGGAAATAATGTAATTTTTTTACCCAGATATTTTTTTTTTTTAATCCCCTGCGGACCCAAAGGAAAGCCGCGTGACCCTAATTTTGGGGAAAAAAAAAATAATTGAGGGAAAAAAAAGGCGAATAAATTATTTTAAAAAAATAACGTTTTTTTTTTATTCTTTTGGGAAATAATGTAATTTTTTTACCCAAATATGCTTTTTTTTTTTTCTTTTAAATCCCCTGAGGACCCAGAGGAGAACCGCGCGACCCTAATTTTGGGGAAAAAAAAAATAACTGAGGGAAAAAAAAAAAAGGCGAATAAATTATTTAAAAAAAATAATGTTTTTTTTTTTTTTATTCTTTTGGAAAATAATATATTTTTTAACCAAATAGGTTTCTTTTTTTTTTTTTTTTTTAAATCCCCTGCGGACCCAAAGGAGAACAGCTTGTTCCTAATTTTTAGGGGAAAAAAAAAAGGCGAATAAATTATTTATTTAAAAAAACAGAAGTGTATATTTTTTTAATTCTTTTGGGAAATAATGTGTTTTTTTAACCCAAATAGGTTTTTTGTTTTTTTTTTTTAAATCCCCTGCGGACCCAGAGGAGAACCGCGTGACCCTAATTTTGGGGGAAAAATAAAAAGGCGAATAAATTATTAAAAAAAAAATAATGTTTTTTTTTTTTTATTCTTTTGGAAAATAATATATTTTTGACTCGAATAGTTTTCTTTTTCTTCTTAAATCCCCTGCGGACCCAGAGGAGAACCGCGTGACCCTAATTTTTGGGGGAAAAAAAAGGCGAATAAATTATTTATTTAAAAAAACAGAAGTGTATATTTTTTTAATTCTTTTGGGAAATAATGTTTTTTTTTTGAACCCAAATAGGTTTTTTTTTAAAAAAAAAAAGAAAAAGAAATCCCCTGCGGACCCAGAGGAGAACCGCGTGACCGAGTTTTTTTAGGGGAAAAAAAGTCAAATAAATTATTTTTTAAAAAAACAATGTTTTTTTTTTTAATTCTATTGGAAGATAATATATTTTATTTTTAACCAAAATAGGTTTTTTTTTTTTGCTTTCTTTTTTTTCCCCTCCCCCACCGCAAAGGGAGCCGGAGACGCGTCAAAAATAACAATAATAAATAATAATAATAAAAAATCCTCATTATCAGTAAATAAATAAAAATACCGGTTTTTTTCCCCCAAAAAAAATAAATGTCATTTAACAGACGTTAAATTCCAGGAAAAGAAAGAAAATAAAATGAGGAGGAAACGGGAGAAATCCACAGTCATCAAAATTAAAAATAATAAATAATAATAATAATAATAATAATAAAATTGGTGATTTTTTTTTTTAAAAAAAAGACAGGTTTTAGTAATTTTTTTTAAATGGATCCGCACGTTTTTAATTGACGCGTTTCATTAATTTAAATTTTAATTTAAATAATTGCTAAAAAAAAATTAAAAAAAGATTAAAAAAAAAAAAGACTTTTTTTTTTTTTCCTTTTTTTTCCCTTTTTTTAGACAAATCGGGACAATAAAAAATACACGTTTTTGGGTTTTTTTTTTTTTTTGGATTTTTTAATTATTATTATTATTATTATTTTTTTTTGCATTTTCCAAGAGGTTTTTCATCTGTTTCTTCCAAATTGATGTTTTTTTTGGTTTTTTTTTTTCGTCCATTCGTCGATTTCACTTTTTCTTTCTTTTTTTTCTTTTTTACCGTTTCTACAAAAAAATAAAAATTAAAAATAAAAATAACGTCCATCCGGGTCCTTCGTGACCTGTTTTTTTTTTTTTTTTCCCATCTACGGTGGCCCCGTAGGTTCAAAAACAACCAAAAAAAAAAAAAAAACAAGCGAAGGGAAAAGTATAAAACTGAGGAAGGCTTCCGTGACTCAGTTTCCCCCTCCGGGAGGCAATGTGCGTGGGTGTGGGGGGAGGGGGTGGTCGGGAGTGGGTGCGGTGCGCACAGTCAGACCACAAGCGCTCGGGGTCGCGCAGTCAGTCTGCAGGCCTGGAAGGTCGCGCAGTCGCTCTGCAAGCACCGAGGTCGCATAGTCAGTCGACAAGCCCCGAGGTCGCGCAGTCAGTCAGCAAGCCCACAAATCTGTCGCACAGTCAGCCTACAGGCCTGGAAGGTCGTGTAGTCAGTCGACAAACCGGCACGTCGCTTAGTCGACAAGCCTCGAGGTCACACAGTCAGTCGTCAAACCAGCGTGTTGTTTAGTCAGTCAGCAAACCTCGAAGTCGCACAGTCGGTCGACAAACCCTCAGGACGCACAGTGAGTCTGCAAGCCGCGGAGGTCGCGCAGTCGCTCGACAAACCCGGAGGTCGCGTAGTCGGTCAGCAAACATCAAGGTCGCACAGTCAGTCGACAAGCTGACATGACTCTTAGTCAGTCTGCAAATCCCGAGGTCGCACAGTCAGTCTGCAAGCTGGGAAGGTCGTGTAGTCGCTCAACACACCCTGAGGTCGCGTAGTCAGTCAGCAAAGCCATGCATGTCGCACAGTCAGTCGACAAACGGGCATGTCACTTAGTCAGTCTGCAATCCTCGACGTCGCACAGTCAGTCAGCAAACCCTAGCCTGTCGCACAGTCAGTTGACAAACATGCATGTCACTTAGTCAGTCTGCAGTCCTCGAGGTCGCACAGTCAGCCAGCAAGCCTGGAGGCCGCACAGTCAGTCGACAAACCAGCCTGTTGCTTAGTCAGCAAAACCATGCAGGTCGCAGTCAGTGAACAAACCACCGGCGTGTCGCTTAGTCAGTCAGCAAACCCACGGGTGTCGCGCTTTCAGGCAGCAGTCAGTCAAGAAACCCCGAGGTCACACAGTCAGTCTGCAAGCCTGAAGGTCGCGCAGTCGCTCGACAAACCCTGAGGTCGCGTAGTCAGTCAGCAAGCCTCAAGGTCATGCAGTCACTCAACAAACCCCGAGGTTGCTCAGTCAGTCAGCAAACCCATGGTGTCACACAGTCAGTCTGCAAGCCTGGAAGGTCACGCAGTCGCTCGACAAACCCTGAGGTCGCGTAGTCAGTCAGCAAGCCTCGAGGTCGCGCAGTCAGTCGACAAACGTGCATGTCCTTTAGTCAGTTGATAAACCGCAAGGTCGCGTAGTCAGCAAACCTATGCGTGTCGCACAGTCAGTCTTCCACCCTGGAAGGTCTCGCAGTCGCTTGACAAACCCTGAGGTCGCGTAGTCAGTCTTCAAGTCTCGAGGTCGCACAGTCAGTCATCAAACCCATGCATGTTGCACACTCAGCAGTCAGTCGACAAACCGTGAGGTCGCACAGTCAGTCTGCAAGCCTGGAAGGTCGTGTAGTCAGTCAGCAAACCCCGAGGACACACAGTCAGTCTGCAAGCCGGGAAGGTCAGGCAGTCGCTCGACAAACGCTGAGGTCGTGTAGTCAGCCAGGAAGCCTGGAGGTCGCACAGTCAGTCGACAAACCGGCACGTCGCTTAATCGACAAGCCTCGAGGTCACAGTCAGACGTCAAACCAGCATGTTGTTTAGTCAGTCAGCAAACCCCGAGGTCGCACAGTCGGTCGACAAACCCCGAGGACGCACAGTCAGTCTGCAAGCCTGGAAGGTCGCGCAGTCGCTCGACAAACCCTAAGGTCACGTAGTCAGCGAGCCTCGAGGTCGCATTCGACAAACGTGCATGTCGCTTAGTCAGTCTGCAATCCTCACGGTCGCACAGTCAGTCAGCAAATGTGCATGTCGCACAGTCAGTCGACAAACCCCGAGGTCGCAGAATGAGTCTGCAAGCCTAGAAGGTCGCGTAGTCACTCGACAAACCCTGAGGTCGCGTAGTCAGTCAGCAACACTGGAGGGCCCACTGTCAGTCTCATGTGTGTCGCACAGTCAGTCTGCAAGCCGGGAAGGTCGCGCAGCCGCTCAACAAACCTGAGGGTGCATAGTCAGTCAGCAAGCCTTGGGGTTGCATTCGACAAACGTGCATGTCGCACAGTCAGTCGAGAAACCCCGAGGCCGCACAGTCAGTCAGGAAATCCATGTGTCGCGTAGTCAGTCAGCAAGCCGCGAGGTCGTATTCGACACGTGTGTGTCGCTTAGTCGGTCTTCAAGTCTTGAGGTCGCACAGTCAGTCGACAAACCCCGAGGTCGCAGAATGAGTCTGCAAGCCGAGAAGTAGTAGTCACTCGACAAACCCCAAGGTCGCGCAGTCAGTCACCAAATCCATGCGTGTCGCACAGTCAGTCTGCAAGCCTGGAAGGCCAGGCAGTCGCTCGACAAACCCTGAGGTTGCGTAGTCGGTCAGCAAGTCTCGAGGTCGCACAGTCAGTCGACAAGCCGGCATGTCACTTAGTCAGTCTGCAAACCCAGGCGTATTGCACAGTCATTTAAGCCTCGAGGTCGCGCAGTCGCTCGACAAACCCTGAGGTCGCACAGTCAGTCGACGAACCTGCGTGTCGCCTAGTCAGTCAGCAAACCCATGCATGTCACACAGTCAGTGCAATCCTTGAGGTCGCATAGTCAGTCGACAAACCCATGGATGTCACACAGTCGGTCTGCAAGCCTGGAAGGTCAAGGAGTCGCGCGACAAACCCTGAGGTCGTGTAGTCGGTCAGCAAGCCTCGAGGTCGCACAGTCAGTCGACAAGCCCACATGTAGCTTAGTCAGTGCGCAAACCTCAAGGCCGCACAGTCAGTCAGTGAACACATGTTGCTCAGTCAGTCGACAGACGCCAAAGTCGCACAGTAGGTCGACAAGCACTGGCGCCGCACAGTCAGTCAGCAAGCCCACATATCACTTATTCAGTCGACAAACCTCAAGGGCTCACAGTCAGCCGACAGACAACGTCGCTTAGTCAGGCGACAACCCTCAAGGTCGGTAACTCAGTAGCCATCCCATGTGTCGCTTAGTCAGTCTGCAAACCTCGAGGTCACACAGTCAGTCGACAAACCTTGACGTCGCACAGTCAGTCAGCAAGCCCACACGTCTCTTAGTCGACAGTGCTCAAGGTCGCACAGTCAGTCGACAAACCCACGTGTCGCTTAGTCAGACCACAAACCTCAAGGTGAGGTCGCACAGCCAGTCGACAAACAGACATGTCGCTTAGTCAGACAAAAAAAAAACAAAAACCTCAAGTTCACATAGTCAGCCGACAAACACTGTTGCCGCTTAGTCAGTCGACAGGCCCATACATCGCGTAGTCAGTCGACAGACGTAGTGACAAGCCCATCAGCTGCCAAGTCAGTCCCTCCACCGTGAGGTCGCGCAGTCAGTCAGCAAACCTCAAGGTTGCACAGTCAGTCGACAGCCACCCGAGTTCACAGTCAGCGACGAAACCCCCAGGTCGCTTAGTCAGCCAGCAAACCCGTCCGTCGCACAGTCAGTCGACGATCCCACGTGTGGCCGACCTCAAAGGTCGCACAGTAGGCCTGCCAACGCACATGTCACACAGTCAGCCAGCAAACTTCAAGGGCGCATAGTCAGTCGACAAATGCGCAGGTTGCACAGTCAGTCGACCAGCAGGCGCTCAGGTCGAGTCGTCAATCAACGAACGAATGGGCGAGCAGGTGCTCGCTCGCATAGTGTGTCTACAGGCCGGACGGCCGCGTAGTAAGTCAGCATCTGGGGAGGCGAACTGGAAATCGGGGCCCAAAGGCCGCTAAGTGGGTCGACATCCGGGTCCCAGCGGTTGCCCCACAGTAGACCGACATCCGGGTCCCGGCGGGGCGCACAGTAGGTGGACATCGGGTCCCGGCGGGTGTGCCATAGTGGGTGGACATGTGGGGCCCGGCAGTCCCGTAGTGGACCGACATCCGGGTCCCGGCAGGAGTCACATAGTGGGCCGACATCCGGGTGCCGGCAGGAGTCACATAGTGGGCCGACATCCGTGTCGCCGCGGTCCCTTAGTGGGCGGCTATTTGGTTCCCGGCGGGTTACACAGTAGGTCGACATCCGGGTCCCGGCGGTCCCACAGAGGGCGCACATCCGGGTCCCGGCGGGTCTCACAGCGGGCGCACATCCGGGTCCCGTCGGGTCTCACAGCGGGCGCACATCCGGGTCCCGTCGGTACATCCGGGTCCCGTCGGGTCCCACAGCGAGCGGACATCCGGGTCCCGGCGGGTCCCACAGTGGGCGCACATCCGGGTCCCGTCGGGGCGCACAGCGGGCGGGCGTACATCCGGGTCCCGTCGGGTCTCTCAGCGGGCGCACATCCGGGTCCCGTCGGGTCGCACAGCGGGCGGACATCCGGGTCCCGTCGGGTCTCTCAGCGGCCGGACATCCGGGTCCCGTCGGGGCGCACGGCGGGCAGACATCCGGGTCCCGTCGGGTCTCACAGCGGGCGCACATCCGGGTCCCGTCGGGTCTCACAGCGGGCGCACATCCGGGTCCCGGCGGGTCTCACAGCGGGCGCACATCCGGGTCCCGGCGGGTCGCAGAGCGGGCGTACATCCGGGTCCCGTCGGTACATCCGGGTCCCACAGCGGGCGGACATCCGGGTCCCGTCGGGTCTCACAGAGGGCGCACATCCGGGTCCCGTCGGGTCTCTCAGCGGGCGCACATCCGGGTCCCGTCGGGTCTCTCAGCGGGCGCACATCCGGGTCCCGTCGGTACATCCGAGTCCCGTCGGGTCCCACAGCGGGCGCACATCCGGGTCCCGTCGGGTCTCACAGCGGGTGCACATCCGGGTCCCGGCGAGTGTCTCAGCGGGCGTACATCCGGGTCCAGTCGGTACATCCGGGTCCCGTCGGGTCTCACAGAGGGCGCACATCCGGTTCCCGTCGGGTCTCACAGGGGGCGTACATCCGGGTCCCGTCGGGTCTCACAGAGGGCGTACATCCGGGTCCCGTCGGTACATCCGGGTCCCGTCGGGTCTCACAGAGGGCGGACATCCGGGTCCCGTCGGTACATCCGGGTCCCGGCGAGTGTCTCAGCGGGCGCACATCCGGGTCCCGTCGGGTCTCACAGCGGGCGCACATCCGGGTCCCGTCGGTACATCCGGGTCCCGTCGGGTCCCACAGCGGGCGCACATCCGGGTCCCGTCGGGTCTCACAGAGGGCGCACATCCGGGTCCCGTCGGTACATCCGGGTCCCGGCAGGTCTCACAGAGGGCGCACATCCGGGTCCCGTCGGTACATCCGGGTCCCGGCGGGTCTCACAGCGGGTGCACATCCGGGTCCCGGAGAGTGTCTCAGCGGGGGCACATCCGGGTCCCGTCGGTACATCCGGGTCCCGTCGGGTCTCACAGAGGGCGTACATCCGGGTCCCGTCGGTACATCCGGGTCCCGTCGGGTCTCACAGCGGGCGTACATCCGGGTCCCGTCGGTACATCCGGGTCCCGGCGGGTCCCACAGCGGGCCCACATCCGGGTCCCGTCGGTACATCCGGGTCCCGGCGGGTCGCACAGCGGGCGGACATCCGGGTCCCGTCGGTACATCCGGGTCCCGTCGGGTCTCACAGCGGGCGCACATCCGGGTCCCGTCGGGTCTCACAGCGGGCGTACATCCGGGTCCCGTCGGTACATCCGGATCCCGTCGGGTCCCATAGCGGGCGCACATCCGGGTCCCGGCGGGTCTCACAGCGGGCGCACATCCGGGTCCCGTCGGTACATCCGGGTCCCGGCGGGTCGCAGGGCGGGCGGCCGTCGGGGGGCGCGCGGGCGCGTGACGTGGCGTCGTGCGTGCTGTGCGTCAGGCCCGGCGGGCGTCGCGGCGGCGGCGGCGGCGGCGGAGGCGGCGCGCCTGAAGCAGCGTCGGAGCCGCACGAACTTCACGCTGGAGCAGCTGCACGAGCTGGAGCGGCTGTTCGACGAGACGCACTACCCCGACGCCTTCATGCGCGAGGAGCTCAGCCAGCGCCTCGGCCTCTCCGAGGCCCGCGTGCAGGTCAGACGCGCGCACGCGCACGCCCGCCCCCTGCCCCTCCCCCGCCTCCCCGCGCGCGCGCGCGTAGTAGGGCGGCGGCTGTGCCCTAGTAGGGCGGCAGGGCACATCCGGGACTTCTTCCCGCGGGGGTGGGGGTGGGGGATGGGGAGGGCACATCCGGGGAACCTGGGCAGGGAGCGCGGCGGCAAGGCACATCCGGGACTTTTTTGGGGGGGTGCGCACGCAGTAGGGCAGCGCGGCACATCCGGGGCTTTTCCCTTTAGCTCGCTGGCACATCCGGGCAGGTGGCACGTAGTCGGGGTTTTTTTTTTTTTTTTTTTTTTGGTACATCCGGGACTTTTTTTTTTTTTAATTTCTTCTCATCCGGGGAGTTGGTACATAGTAAGGCAGCATGGCACATCTGGGGACTTGGCACGCAGTCGGGCTTTTTTTGTACATCCGGGACTTTTCCTTTCTTTCCTTTTTTTTTTTCTTTTTTCTTCTCATCCGGGGAACATAGTACACAGTAAGGCAGCATGGCACATCCGGGACTCTCTGTGGGAGTGTGGGTGGCACATCTGGGGGCTTCGCACACAGTCAGGCTTTTTTTGTACATCCGGGTCTTTTCCTTTCTTTCTTTTTTTTTTTTTTGCCTCTTCATCCGGGGACTTGGTACACAGTAAGGCAGCAAGGCACATCCGGGACTCTGTGGGTGTGCAGGTGGCACATCCGGGGACTTGACACGCAGTGAGGCTGTTTTGTACATCCGGGACTTTTTTTTTTTTTTTTTTTTTTTTTTTGCTCATCCAGGGACTTAGTACATGCTGAGGCACATCCGGGACTTTTTCATTTTTGTTTTTTTTTTTTTTTTTGAACATCCGGGGACTTGGCAGGCAGGCGGGCAGCGGGACTGCACTGCACATCCGGGGACCCCGCACACAGTAGGGGCAGTGTGGCGCATCCGGGACTTTTTTTTTTTTTAAATTTTTTTGGCACATCCGGGGTCTTGGTTCAGGTGTGCGGGGGAGGGGTGATTGTGCACAGGTTGGAGCTCTGCACGTAGTAGGCATCCATCTCACGTCTGGGACAACTCTGCACACAGTAGGTGCTGCCGATAAGGGACAATATCGCACACAGTAGGTGTTGCCGATCGGGGACAGGGTGCACACAGTAGGGGCTGTCCGTCCTGGACAGCGCTGCACACAGTAGGTGACGCCGATCAGGGACAGCACAGCACACAGTAGGTGCTGCCAATAAGGGACAACGCTGCACACAGTAGGTGCCGCCGATCAGGGACAGGGTGCGCACAGTGGGTGCTGCCCATCCGGGACAACGCTGCACACAGTAGGTGCTGCCGGTAAGGGACAATGTATAGCGCGCAGTAGGCACTCTCCATACTGGACAGCCCTGCACACAGTAGGTGCTGTCAGTAAGGGACAATGTAGCACACAGTAGGCACTCTCCATCCTGGACAGCCCTGCACACAGTAGGTGTTGCCGATCAGGGACAGCACAGCACACAGTAGGTGCTGCCCATCCGGGACAACGCTGCACACAGTAGGTGCTGCCGGTAAGGGACAATATATAGCACGCAGTAGGCACTCTCCATACTGGACAGCCCTGCACACAGTAGGTGCTGCCAGTAAGGGACAACGTAGCACGCAGTAGGCACTCTCCATCCTGGACAGCCCTGCACACGGTAGGCGCCGCCGATCAGGGACAGGGTGCGCACAGTAGGTGCCGCCCATCCGGGACAACGCTGCACACAGTAGGTGCTGCCGGTAAGGGACAATGTAGCACGCAGTAGTTAAAAATAAAATATTTATGAAAAATTTAAAAGAAGGAAAAAAAAGGATCAAAATGGGGGGAAAAAAATGATAGGAAGGGACCCCAAACAGGGGAAAATAAATAAATTAAATAAATTAAAAAATTAAAAAAAAAGAGATAGATAAAATCGGAGGGAAACAAAAGAATTAAAATGAATAAAAATCAGCATGAAATAAGTAAAATAAAAAATAGGTAAAATGGAAACGTGTCGTAACTCGAAACGTAAAGAGGAACGAGGAATTTAAGAGAAATGTAACTGAACTTTTACAGCGAGACGCAAATAAAAATTAAGAAATTTAAGGAAACGCGACGGGATTTTAGAGCAGGACGTAAGTGACGGGTATATAAAGATGATAAATATAACTATAAATATAAAGAAATATAAATATATATAAATATAAAGATAAATATAAAGATTATAAATATAAATAAATATAAATATATATAAATATAAATGTAAAGATGATAAATATAAATATATGCAAATATAAAGATGATAAATATAAGTATAAATATAAATATATATAAATATATAGATAAATATAAAGATTATAAATATAAATAAACAAATGTAAATATATATAAATATAAAGATAAATATAAAGATGATAAATATAAGTATAAATATAAATAAAGAAATATAAATATATATAAAGATAAATATAAAGATTATAAATATAAATAAATATAAATATATATAAATATAGAGATAAATGTAAAGATGATAAATATAAATAAACAAGTATAAATATATATAAAGATAAAGATAAATATAAAGATGATAAATATAAATAAACAAATATAAATATAAAGATAAATATAAAGTTGATAAATATAAATATATGTAAATATAAAGATAAATACAAAGATGATAAATATAAGTATAAATATAAATAAACAACTATAAATATATAGAAAGATAAAGATAAATATAAAGATTATAAGTATAAATATAAATAAACAAATATAAATATAAAGATAAATATAAAGATGATAAATATAAGTATTAATATAAATAAACAAATATAAATATATATAAAGATAAAGATAAATATAAAGATGACAAATATAAATATAAACAAATGTAAATATATATAAATATAAAGATGAATATAAAGATGATAAATATAAAGATGATAAATATAAATATAAATAAACAGATATAAGTGTATATAAATATAAAGGTAAATATGAAGATGATAAATATAAAGATGAATAAATATAAATATATGTAAGTATACAGATGATAAATATAAATAAATATAAACATATACAAATATAAAGATAAATATGATCAATATAAAGATGAATAAATATAAATAAATAAAAATATGTGTAAATATAAAGATGATAAATATAAATGTAAACAAATACAAATATATATAAATATAAAGATAAATATAAAGATAAATATAAAGGTGATAAATATAAAGATAAACAAATGTAAATATAAAGATAAATATAAGTATAAATAAACGAACATAAATATATAAAAATATAAAGATAAATATAAAGACGATAAATATAAACATAAGTAAACAAGTATAAATATATATAAATACAAAGATAAATACAAAGATGATAAATATAAAGATAAATATAGATATATACATATAAATAAATGTAAATATAAACATATGCAGATAAATAAAAACATAAGCATAAGACAAAATAGAATCATCAGCCCTAAAAGTGAAGTGGAAAAAATGGACGCAAAAAATAAATTATTTCAGAAAACGCGCATACGGGCGTGTGGTATTGAAACGCTTAAAAAACAAAAAGAAACCTAAATTTAAAAAAAAAAAAACAAAAACACGAATATTAAAAATGGGTGGGATAAAAAATATAAATGTAAAAAATACAAACATATATATATGTATGTAAATATATATAAAATATATAAAAGATATATATAAAAAATATATATATAAAATATATAAAAATATATAAATTATAAATATATACTAACGTACATATTATATGTTTTTATTTCACATATAATTCTGTGTCTATTCATATACGTAATATGTGTACATTTATAGCTATTGAAATATATATAAGTTTATACGCTTTTTGGTTAAAAATCGTGTAAAATGTCAATAAAAAAATCGAGGAGAAAATAAAAAAACAAAGAAAAAATAAATAATAAAAAAAAAAATTAAAAATAACAGATGAATAAAATACCTGAAGAAACGTCCGCGAGGTCACGTGGAACCGGGAAAAAGGGGGGAAAAAACCCCAGAAACGGTTAAAGAGGTGAAATAAATAAAAATAAATGAAATTTAAAAATTAAAAAAAAAAAGGGGGAAAAAAGAAAAAAAAAAAACCCCACCGATGACGCGTCCCTGCGTCGGCCGGAATCCCATAAAATTCCTTATTTTAATTTATTTTATTTATTTTATTTTATTTTATTTATTTTTATATTGTATTTATATATATTATATTTAATATATATTTAATATATTTATATCATATTTTTATATTATTTATTTTCCCTGCACTCTGTCGTTTTTAGTGGTTTTTTTTTTGTTGTTGTGTTTTTTTTTCTATTTTAATTGATTTTGGCTTAATTGGGATTTAATGTTTTTTTTTTTTTTTACTATTTTAATTCATTTCTGCTTAATTGGGATTTATCATTGTATTTCCCTATTTTAATTGGTTTCGGCTTTAATTGAGACTTGATGTGTTTTCTTTTTTACTATTTTAATTGACTTTGGCTTAATTGGGATTTAATGTGTTTTTTTTTTGCTATTTTAATTGATTTTGGCTTAATTGGGATTTAATGTGTTTTTTTTTTCTATTTTAATTGATTTTGGCAATATTGGGATTTAATGGGGTTTTTTTCTATTTTAATTGATTTTGGCAATATTGGGATTTAATGTGTTTTTTTTTTCTATTTTAATTGATTTTGGCAATATTGGGATTTAATGTGTTTTTTTTTTTTCTATTTTAATTGATTTTGGCAATATTGGGATTTAATGGGTTTTTTCTTCTATTTTAATTGATTTTGGCTTCATTGGGATTTAATGTGTTTTTTTTTTTTTTTGCTATTTTAATTGATTTTGGTAATATTGGGATTTCATGTTTTTTCCCCCCTACATTAATTGATTTTGGCATCATTGGAACTTATTGGTTTTTTTTCCGTATTTTGGTTTTTTTCGCTATTTTAATTGATTTTGGCTTCATTGGGATTTCATGTTTTTTTTTTTCCCCCTATTTTAATTGATTTTGGCTTCATCGGGATTTAATGTTTTTTATTTATTTTTATTTATTTTTGCATTTTCTGAGTTTATTTTTCCCCCCACCCGTTAAAAAAAAAAGAACAATTTAACAACAACAACCACAAAAAGCCAAAAAAAACAGTCATTTTTAAAAATATAAATAATTAAAAAAAAAAAACAACCACCACCAAACACACGATGATAATAATAATAATAATAATAATTAAAAAAAATAATGAAAATAAAAATACAGGACCGTTGAGTGGTGGGGGGGGGGAGGGGAAAAATGAGAGGAAAAACACGATTTTAAGAGAAAAAAAAAATAAACGAAATAAAACGATAATAAATAAAATAAAAAGAAATTTAATATACATATATATATATTTTTATATAAAGTCCGCTCGGGTGGAGGTTAGAGTTAGGCAAAAAAAATATATATATATAAATAAATAAATAAAAAATAAAAATAAAAATAAATTAGATAAAAATAAATAAATAAAATAAAATAAATAAAATAAGATGTAAGGGAAAATCACCATGGTAACTAAAAATAAATAAGATAAATAAAAATGAAAAAAAATATATATATAAAAAACAAAGTCCGCTCGGGGTTCATCCGTCACCAGGGAGAAGATGAAAAAAAGCCAAAAATAATAAATTTAAAAAAATATATAGAATTAAAAAAAAATAACATATCCTTCCCCACAAACACACGATGATGATTTTTTTAAAAATAGTTAAAAATGAAAACAGGGCCGTTGAGTGTGGCTGAGGGGGGAAAATGGGGGGAAAAACACGATATTAAGTAAAAAAATAATAAAATAAAAATAATATTTATATATATATATACACATTATATGTTATAATTATTTTGTTATCTGAGTCTTGTTTTATTTTTTATTATTTTATTTTATGATTAAAGTATTATTTTAATATTGTAATTTCATATTAAAATATATATATATATATATAATTTTATTTTATATATGTAAATACGTAAGTCCACCGGGGTGGACGTGGAGCAGAGGCCAAAAAAAAAAAACAAAACACAAATAAAATAAATAAAATAAGTGAAATAAAAATTATTTATATATATGTATATCTATATCTATATATAGCGTATGTTATATGACACTGTTTTATTATCGAAAATTTTAAAAATTTGTCACTTTATTTTATTATTCAAGTACTACTTTTGATATCGTAATTTAATATAAAGTCATATATATTATTTTATTTTATATATATATCTCGGATGGATGTTGAGCAGAGGCAAAAAAAACCCACAAAATATGAAATTAATAAATTAAAAATAATAAATATATATATATATATATGTCGGATGTTGAGCACAGGCAAAAAAACACAAAATAGAAAATAAATAAATTAAAAATAATATATATATATATCTGAGATGGATGTTGAGCAAAGGAAAATTGGGAAAAAAAAAACAAAAAAAAGGAGAAAAACAAACATAAATAAAAATAATAAAAATAAATATATATGTAAAAACCGACGAGAGTGGACGCCGAGCAGAAGGGGGCCAAAAAATAAAAAAAAAAATTAAGTAAAATATAATAAAGATTAAAAAAAAAAACACAGTGATAATTAAAAAAATGAATAAAATTAAAATAAACATAAAATAAAACAAAAATAAAAATATACTTACCGTCCACTCAGGTTGATGCGGAGTGGGGCCAAAAAATAAAAATAAAAATAAATAAAATAAAATAAAATAAAATAAAATGACTGGAAATAAAAATAAAATGTAAGGAAAAAAACAAATCTCAATGATAATTTAAAAATAAATAAAATGAGAATGAAAATAAATGTATTATTAACCTGGAGCCGGGGCCAAAAATAAAGTAAAATAAAATAAAATAAAATGCAAAATATAAAGAAAAGTGACAGTGATCGTTAAAAATGAACAAAATAATTAAATTAAATGAAAATAGAATATATCTCTATAAATTATATATAAATATATATATTTTATATATATATTTATATATATATTTTTATTTTAAATATATTTTATATATATATATATATATGTATAAAGTCGGGAGATAAAACAGACGCTCGATAAAATTGAAATAATTGAGAGAAATCACGACGGGAACCAGAAATAAATAAATAAAATCGAGGATAAAAATAAACGTGTTAATTTATATTAGTTACGGTGGCCGTAGAGCCGGGGCCATAAAAAAAAAAAAAAAAAATTAAATGAAAATAAATAAAATAAATAAGATATAGAGAAGCATCACCGCGATCATCAAGGACGGATGAAATTAAATTTAAAAAAATAAAATATGAAATACAGGGAAAAATTACAGCGATCATTAGAAACATATGAAAATAAATTGAAGATATAAAATATAAAATCTTAAGAAAAATATCAGTGATAGTTAAAAATGAATAGAATAAAGTTAAATTAATTTTAAAAAATTAAAAAAAAAAATATATATATATATAATTAAAAATGAGTAAAATAAAATAAAATTATATATATATGTATAAAATAATAAATATGTATTCATTTTTAATTATTGCTGTGATTTTTTTATATATGTATACATATACAGATATATATATATATAAAATATACATGTGTAGTTTATATATGTATAAAATATAAATAATAATAATAAATATGTATTAAATACATATATGTTTTTCCCCCTGCTCAAAGTTTATTATTTTATTGTTATTTTTTTTCCTTGTAGCTGTCGTTTATTGTTGTGTCTTTACTTTATTAAAAAATGAAAAAAAAAATACATGTTTTTTTTCAATTTTATATTATTTTTTTTTTGAGCGTCTCGTTTTTCATCTATTATTACTATGCTTTATTTTTGGTGGTTACGTCGTTATCATCATTATTATTATTATTATTATTATTATTATTATTTATTATTAATTTTTTGGTGATTACTTACAATTGCTATGTTTTTAGGTTTTTTTTTTCCATGATTTCCTGTTGTTAATTTTTTAATTGTTATTATTTTTTTACTCCGACGTTTTTTTTTGACCATTTTACCGTTTCTTTTTTATTTTTTATTATTTTTCATTTCTTCAAATTTTTTAAACTTGGTCACGGTGGCTTTTCTTTAATTTTTATTATTGAATTTTTTTTTTCTTTTTATTTATTAATTTATTTATCTGGTCTCTCTGTGCTGTTTCATTTTTTTTCTGCTTTTTCTCCGGTTTTCGTGTCTTTGCATTTTGAGAAATAAAATCAGATTAAACTTCATAAGTGAATAATAGCAGATAAAGAAATGAAATTTAAAAATAAATCCGTGGTGAAAATAAATTAAAAATAAATAAATTGTCAATAAATCACAGTGAGCAGATAATAATTTAATTATCGTAGATAAAGAAATTTAAATATAAATAAAATAATGGTAAATAAGCCATAACAAGTAGATAATGAAGTGAAAATAAAATAAATAAATAAATTGTCAATAAGTAACAGTGAGCAGATAATAATTTAATTATCGTAGACAAGGAAATTTAAATACAAATAAAACAATGGTAAATAAGCAATAACAAGTAGATAATGAAGTGAAAATAAATTAAAAATAAATAAATTGTCAATAAATAATAGTGAGCAGATAATTTAATTATCGTAGATAAGGAAATTTAAATACAAATAAAACAATGGTAAATAAGAAATAAGAAGTAGATAATGAACTGAAAATAAATTAAAAATAAATAAATTGCAAATAAATCACAGTGATCAGATAATAATTTAATTATCGTAGATAAATTCAAATGTAAATGAAACAATGGTAAATAAGCAATAACAAGTAGATAATGAAGTGAAAATAAATTAAAAATAAATAAATTGTCAATAAATAATAGTGAGCAGATAATAATTTAATTATCGTAGACAAGGAAATTCAAATATAAATAAAACAATGGTAAATAAGCAATAACAAGTAGATAATGAAGTGAAAATAAATTAAAAATAAATAAATTGTCAATAAGTCACAGTGATCAGATAATAATTTAATTATCGTAGATAAATTCAAATATAAATAAAACAATGGCAAATAAGCAATAACAAGTAGATAATGAAGTGAAAATAAATTAAAAATAAATAAATTGCAAATAAATAACAGTGAGCAGATGGCAATTTTAATTATCATCGATAACGAAGTGAAATTTAAAAATAAATTCGAAAAATCGTAACAGGCAGTGAGGTGAAAATTAGAAATAAATAAACTGTAAATAAATCACAGCGATCATCCGAAAAAATAAAAATGAGGTTTTAAAATGAGGTTAAAAAACTGCAACCGATCGTGAAGCGAAAATTAAAAATAAATTGTAAATACATCACAGTGAACAGATGATAAATTAAGTTATCCTCGATAACGAAATGAAATTTTTAAAATAAATTTGAGAAATTGTAACCGATAGAGAAGCGAAAATTAAAAATAAATTGTAAATAAAATATAGTGAACAGATGGCAATTTAAATTATCATAGATGATGAAGAGAAATTTAAAAAATAATAACAGACAGTGAAGCGAAAATTAAAAATAAATTGTAAATACATCACAGTGAACAGATGATAAATTAAGTTATCCTCGATAACGAAATGAAATTTTTAAAATAAATTTGAGAAATTGTAACCGATAGAGAAGCGAAAATTAAAAATAAATTGTAAATAAAATATAGTGAACAGATGGCAATTTAAATTATCATAGATGATGAAGAGAAATTTAAAAAATAATAACAGACAGTGAAGCGAAAATTAAAAATAAATTGTAAATACATCACAGTGAACAGATGATAAATTAAGTTATCCTCGATAACGAAATGAAATTTTTAAAATAAATTTGAGAAATTGTAACCGATAGAGAAGCGAAAATTAAAAATAAATTGTAAATAAAATATAGTGAACAGATGGCAATTTAAATTATCATAGATGATGAAGAGAAATTTAAAAAATAATAACAGACAGTGAAGCGAAAATTAAAAATAAATTGTAAATACATCACAGTGAACAGATGATAAATTAAGTTATCCTCGATAACGAAATGAAATTTTTAAAATAAATTTAAGAAATTGTAAGCGATAGAGAAGCGAAAATTTAAAATAAATTGTAAATAAATAACAGTGAACGCATCATAATTTAATTATCCTCGATAACGAAATTAAATTTTTAAAATAAGTTTAAAAACCGGTAACGCATAGTAAAAATTAAAAATAAATAGTGAATAAACGATGATGAGCAGATTATAACTTAATTGTCGTAGAAAATGCAACGAAAGTGTGAAATAAATTTAAAAAACCGTAACGCGTGGCATTAATTTAATCTAATTTAATTTAATTATCGTACGTAACGAAGTGAAATTTTAAGACAAGTTTAAAAAACCGTGAAGCACGGCGAGGCGCACGTTAAAAATAAACATAATTATTTATTATTTAATGATATTATATAATATATAATATTTATATTAAATAAATAATTATTTAATATAATTGGGTGATGAAACGAAATTTATCTGTTTATCCGTTTCTTATTGTTTATCTATTTACTGTCGTTAATTTACCTTGAATTTCACTTCATTGTGACAGTTCACTTAAATTATTGTCCGTCCATCACTATTTTTATTGGCCATTCATTAATTTAATTTTTTTAAAACAATTTCGTTTCATCGTCTATTTTACAATTTCTCTTAAAATAAGTGAATTAATGGTAAAAAAAAATAAATAAATAAAATAAAATAAAATATATATATATATAAGTAAGATGGCGGACGGGTCATGATCATGAAAGGTGATCGTGGAAAATGTCACTAAAAACGAAAATAAATAAAAAAGTGAAAAAATGAAAATATATAAGGTAACAAAAAGATGAGGAATTGATGATGACCCGTAATAAAATGGAATTTAAAAATAAATGAATTAATTAATGGCAAAAAAAATAAAATAAAATGAACAGATAATTGATGATGACCCGTAATAAAATGGAATTCAAAAATCAATGAATAAATGGTGAGAAAAAAGAAAGATAACGGACAGAAAATGAATCGATTTGACACATAATAAAGTGGAATTTAAAAATAAATGAATAAATGGTTAAAAAAATAATAATAAGATCACGATCAGATAATGAATTGATTATGACAGGTGAAAAGACGGAATTTTAAAATAAATGAATTAATGGTAAAAAAAAAAAAGAATAAGATACCAAATAGATAACGAATCGATTTCACACATAATAAAATGGAATTTAAAAATAAATGAATTAATGCTAAAAAAAAAAAAGATAGCGGAAAATGAATCGATTTCACACATAATAAAATGGAATTTAAAAATAAATGAATTAATGGTTAAAAAAAAAGATAATTGGCAGAAAATGAATTGATTTGACACATGATAAAAAGGAATTTAAAAATAAAAAATTAATGGTAACAAAAAAAAAAGATAACGGACAATGAATTGATTTCACACATAATAAAATGGAATTTAAAATAAATGAATTAATGGTAAAAAAAAATTAGATCACGATCAGATAATGAATTGATCATGAGAGATCAAAAGATGGAATTTAAAAATAAATGAATTAATGGTAAAAAAAAAAAAGAATAAGATACCAAATAGATAATGAATCGATTTCACACATAATAAAGTGGAATTTAAAATAAATGAATAAATGGTAAAAAAAATAATAATAAGATCACGATCAGATAATGAATTGATTATGACAGGTGGAAAGATGGAATTTTAAAATAAATGAATTAATGGTAAAAAAAAAAAATACGACCAAATAGATAATGAATCGATTTCACACATAATAAAATGGAATTTAAAAATAAATGAATTAATGGCAAAAAAAGAATGAGATACCAAATAGATAACGAATTGATCATGAGAGATACGAAGAATAAGATACCAAATAGATGAAATGAATTGATCATGAAAGATACGAAGATGGAATTTAAAAATAAATGAATTAATGGTAAAAAAAAAAAGATAACGGACAGATAATGAATCGATTTCACACATAATAAAATGGAATTTAAAAATAAATGAATTAATGCTAAAAAAAAAAAAGGTAACGGAAAATGAATCGATTTCACACATAATAAAGTGGAATTTAAAAATAAATGAATTAATGGCAAAAAAAAATGAGATACCAAATAGATAACGAATTGATCACGACAGATACGAAGATGGAACTTAAAAATAAATGAATTAATGGTAAAAAATATATATATACATATAACGGACAGATGATGAGTTGATTTGACACATTATAAAATAGAATTTAGAAATAAACGAATTAACGGTAAAAAAAAGAAGTAAGATAAAGGACATAAATGAATTGATTTCGAGAGATTAATAAAATGGAATTTAAATATGGCCCCTCCCCCGTTGGGTGAGATCCCGGGGTGGGGGGAGGGGCTCGCTTGGGCGGGGCGGCTGCGAGTTCGAGTCCCGCGGGGAAGATTGGGGGAGGGCTCGCGCGCTCGCACGCGCGCGCACGCGGGCTCACACGCACACGCGCACGGGCGCACACGCGTGTGCGCCGCCCTCCGCCCCGCAGGTGTGGTTCCAGAACCGCCGGGCCAAGTGCCGCAAGCAGGAGAACCAGATGCACAAGGGTCAGGCCCCGCGGCATGCTGGGACGGCGCGGGGGGGGGCGGGGCGGGGCATGCTGGGAAAGCCACGCCCACTCTCCCGGTGCATGCTGGGAAGGCGGCGGGAGGTCACCCCCTCCCCGCCCCCACACTCACTGCCCACGAGGAACGGCGTCCTCGCCCTGGGGCATGCTGGGAAAAGGGGGGAGGGGCCCCGTCTCCCCGTCCCCGGGGAATGACGTCGTCGCCCAGGTGCATGCTGGGAGAACGGGAAGTCCTCCTCCCCCTCCCATCGGGGATGATGTCATCCTCCCTGTGCATGCTGGGAACGTTTCTCCTGTGGGATGATGTCACCCAGGTGCATGCTGGGAGAACAGGAAGTCCTCCCGCTCCCATCGGGGATGACGTCATCCTCCCTGTGCATGCTGGGAGCGTTTCTCCTGTGGGATGATGTCACCCAGGTGCATGCTGGGAGAACAGGAAGTCCTCCCCCTCCCATCGGGGATGATGTCATACTCCCTGTGCATGCTGGGAGCGTTTCTCCTGTGGAATGATGTCACCCAGGTGCATGCTGGGAGAACAGGAAGTCCTCCTCCCCCTCCCATCGGGGATGATGTCATCCTCCCTGTGCATGCTGGGAGCGTTTCTCCTGTGGGATGATGTCACCCAGGTGCATGCTGGGAGAACAGGAAGTCCTCCCCCTCCCATCGGGGATGATGTCATCCTCCCTGTGCATGCTGGGAAACCCATGGGAGGTCCTCCCGCTGCCCCCATCCCCGACCCACGGGGAATGACGTCGTCGCCCAGGTGCATGCTGGGAGAACGGGAAGCACCTCCCACCAAGGGTGACGTCGTCCTCCCGGTGCATGCTGGGAAAGTCCTAAACACCCCCGTGGAATGACGTCGTCGCCCAGGTGCATGCTGGGAGAACGGGAAGCACCTCCCACCAAGGGTGACGTCGTCCTCCCGGGGCATGCTGGGAAACTCCTATCCACCCCCGTGGAATGATGTCGTCACCCAGGTGCATGCTGGGAGAACGGGAAGCACCTCCCACCAAGGGTGACGTCGTCCTCCCAGTGCATGCTGGGAGACTCCTATCCACCCCGGGGAATGACGTCGTCACCCAGGTGCATGCTGGGAGAACGGGAAGCACCTCCCATCAAGGGTGACGTCGTCCTCCCGGTGCATGCTGGGAAACTCCTATCCACCCCGGGGAATGACGTCGTCGCCCAGGTGCATGCTGGGAGAACGGGAAGCACCTCCCTTCAAGGGTGACGTCGTCCTCCCGGTGCATGCTGGGAGACTCCTATCCACCCCGGGGAATGACATCGTCGCCCAGGTGCATGCTGGGAGAACGGGAAGCACCTCCCCCTGCCTCTGAGGAGTGACGTCGTCGCACTGGTGCATGCTGGGAGAAGTGGAAGCCCTTCCCCATCTGGCAAGGGCGACGTCATCCTCCCAGTGCATGCTGGGAAGGTGGGAGGTCCTATCCACCCTCGTGGGGCATGCTGGGAGAGGGGGTAGTCCCCCCTCTTCCTCCACAGGCATGACGTCATCACCCTGGTGCATGCTGGGAACACGCAGTGCCTCATCAGTGGTGACGTCATCACCGGGGTGCATGCTGGGAAGGCAGGAGGCCCTCCCTCATCAGTGGTGACGTCATCCCCGTGGTGCATGCTGGGAAGGCGGGAGGCCCTCCCTCATAAGCAATGACGTCATCACCGTGGTGCATGCTGGGTGGGCACGAGGCCCTCCCTCATAAGCGATGACGTCATCACCGTGGTGCATGCTGGGAAGGCGGGAGGCCCTCCCTCAAGTGATGACGTCATCACCGTGGTGCATGCTGGGAGGGCAGGAGGGACTCCCTCGTAAGTGATGACGTCATCACCGAGGTGCATGCTGGGAGGGCAGGAGGCCCTCATCATCAGTGGTGACATCATCCCCGTGGTGCATGCTGGGAAGGCAGAAGGCCCCCATCATCAGTGATGATGTCATGCCCGTGGTGCATGCTGGGAGGGTAGGATGTGCTCCGTCATCAGGGATGACGTCATCCCAGTGGTGCATGCTGGGACGGCAGGAGGCCATCCCTCATAAGTGATGACATCATCACCGTGGTGCATGCTGGGAAGGCAGGAGGCCCTCATCCTAGATGACGTCATGCCCGTGGTGCATGCTGGGAGGGTAGGATGTGCTCCGTCATCAGGGATGACGTCATTCCAGTGGTGCATGCTGGGAAAGCAAGAGTTCCCTCCCTCCTCGGCGATGACGTCGTCCCCGTGGTGCATGCTGGGGAAAAAGCGGGAATTCCCCCCTCCCCCTCGTCACCCGCCCCCGCCTCCCGCGCGGTGCATGCCGGGACATCGCCCCCCCCCTGTCCCCGAGGCCTCACCCTCCCCCGCCCGGTCTCCCCGCGTGCGTCTCTCTCTCACGTCTCTCTCTCTCTGTCTCTCGGTGTCTCTCGGTCTCTGCGTGTCCACGTCTCTGACGCGCAGGCGTCCTCCTGGGCTCGCCGGGACACCTGGACGCGTGCCGCGTGGCGCCCTACGTCAACATGGGCGCCCTCAGGATGCCCTTCCAGCAGGTAGCGCGTCGCCCCGGGCGACGGGCGGGGGGGAGGGGGAGGAGGAGGGACCTCCATGACGTCTCCGGGCCCCGCCCACCCACCCACCCCCAAACACAGTCGCCCGGCCCCCACCCACCGCTAGCCAATGACGTCACCCGGCCTGAACTGACCCCCACTTCCGGTAACGGCGGCCCCGCCCACTTCCGGTCATGACGTCACCGGCCACTCCCGCTTCCGGTCGTGACGTCACGGGCCCCGCCCGCTTCCCGTGACGGCACCCCCGGCCCCACAAACTCCCGGTCAAGGTGTCTCCCGGCCCCGTCCATCCGCAATCGACCGCATCGCCTAGCCCCGCCCACTTCCGGCAAAAGCCCCGCCCACTTCCGGTAATGACGTCACTGCCGCTCCTACTTCCGGTCATGGCGTCACGGGCCCCGCCCGCTTCCCTTAATGACGTCCTCGGCCCCACACACAAACTCCCGGTCAAGGTGTCACCCGGCCCCGCCCACTTCCCGGAAATGACGTCACCGACCCCGCCCACTCCCGGCAACGGCATCTTCGGTCCCCCCCCTCTTTTTCCTGTTGATGACGTCATGGCCCAGCCCACTCCCAGTCACGGCGTCGCCAACCCCGCCCACCCCCGCCCTTCCGACGCCCCGGCCCCGCCCACTTCCGGCAATGACGTCATCGCGCCACGCCCACTTCCGGTCCCCGCGCCCCCCCGCTTCCGGTTCGCGGCGCCCTCGGCCCGAGCCCCCCGGTCGATGACGTCGGCCAGCGGCCCGGCCCCCCGCTCCCAGCCCCGGCCCCGCCCACCCCCGGTCGATGACGTCATCATCCACGCCCACTTCCGGCCGGTGACGTCATCCGGCCCCGCCCACTTCCGGCCGATGACGTCACCGCCCCTCCCCTCCCCCCCACCGACAGGTCCAGGCGCAGCTGCAGCTGGAGGGCGTGTCCCCGGGCCCCGCGGCGCACCTGCACCCGCACCTGGCGGCGGCCGCCCACCACCACCCCCACCCCCACCCCCCGCCCCCGTCCGCGGCGGCCGCGGCCCCCTACCTCATGTTCCCGCCGCCGCCCTTCGCCGCGCTGCCCCTCGCCTCGCTGGCCGACTCGGCCGCGGCCGCCGCCGCCGCCTCCGCCGCCGCCGTCGTGGCCGCCGCCTCCGCCGCCGCCGCCGCCAAGAGCAGCAGCAAGAGCTCGAGCATCGCCGACCTGAGGCTCAAGGCCCGCAAGCACGCCGAGGCGCTCGGGCTCTGACCGCGGGTGCTGGGTGCCGGGCGCTCAGTCGCTCCCCAGGGTGCTGGGCGCGCAGTCTCGGAAGTGCCCGGCGACTCCCTGTGTGCTTGTTTCCACATCAGGCTCTGACCATTGGAGTGGGTGCTGCGCGCTCAGTCGCTCCCCAGGGTGCTGGGCGCGCAGTCTCGGAAGCGCCCGGCCACTCCCTGTGTGCTTGTTTCCGTACCAGGCTCTGACCATTGGGGAGGGTGCTGCGCGCTCAGTCGCTCCCCAGAGTGCTGGGCGCGCGGTGTCCGAAGTGCCCGGCGACTCGCCCACGTGCTCGGGTTTCTCGTCTCGGACTCTGACCGCCGGGGGCGGGTGCTGGGCGCTGAGTCACTCGCACAGGTGCTGGGCGCAGTCTCTACAGTGCCCGGCGACGCCCTGTGTGCTTGTTTTCTTCTTGGGCTCGGAACATTGGGGGTGGGTGCTGGACACTCAGTCGCTCCCGAGGGTGCTGAGCACACAGTGTCTGAAGCGCCCGGCCACTCACCCGCATGCTCGGGTTTCTCGTCTCGGACTCTGACTGCCGGGGACTGGTGCTGGGCGCTGAGTCGCTGACCAGGGTGCTGGGAACGCAGTATCCAAAGTGCCCGGCGACTCACCCGCATGCTTGGGTTACTTATCTCGAACTCTGACTCTCGGGAGCAGGTGCTTTGCGCTCAGTCACTTGCCTGGGTGCTGGGGACGCAGTGTGCATGGCGCCCGGCGACTCCCTGTGTGCTTGTTTTCGTATCAGGCTCTGAACATTGGTGTGGGTGCTGGGTGCTCAGTCTCTCCCCGTGGGTGCTGGGTGCACAGTGTCCAAAGAGCCCAGCGACTCACCAGCGTGCTCGGGTTTCTCATCTGACCGTGGACGGGGTGGTGGGTGCTGGGCGCTCAGTCACTCCGCTGGGTGCTGGGTGCGCAGTGTTCCTGGTGCCCGGCAATTCCCTGTGTGCTTGTTCTTGTCTCGGGCTCGGACCTTCGGGTGTGGGTGCTGGGCGCTCACTCGCACACCTGGGTACTGGGCGCGCAGTGTCCAGACTCGCCGGCGTGCTCGGATTTCTCGTTTCGGCCGGGTCCTGGGTGCTCGGTGCCGCGTGCCGCACCTTGGCCTTTCTCAGGTGCTGGTCGCTTGGTGACTGCGGTGCTGTGTGCTCAGTACCTCCGCGAATGGATTCTCTTGACTGCAGCGTGCCACGCTCACCGGGATCACGGTGCTGAGCGCACAGTGAATCCGGGTGCTGCGTGCCTGGTGGCTCTAGGACTGCGTGCTCCTTGGCGCGCTCTTCCACAGCTGGTGTTTTCTCTTGAGTGCTGGGCTCAGTTGTGAGTGCTGGGTGCTCAGTGCCTGCAGTGCTGTGTGCTCAGTACTCTCAGTGCTGCGCGCTCAGTAGCTCCCACTTTCCATAACCATTGGTTTCCCCGAGTGCTGTGCTGGGTCATCCCCGGGTGCTGTCTCTAGTGCTGTTTGCTCAGTACCACCCTCTATTCCACACCCAGCTTCTCTGGCTGCCGAGTGCTTGGCTGATTCTTACCTGGGTGCTGAGCGCTGAGTCATCCCAGGTGCTTTTGCTTGGTGACTCCACTTCTGGAACATGATTGCACACACAGAGAATCTGTGCTCAGTCCTCCCGAGTACTGGGTTCTCAGTGACCCCCAGGTGCTGCCGCAGCCCGTCCTCAGTCCCTCTGAGTGCTAGTTGCTGACAACCGAGTCCTTTGCCGCAGGCACTGAGCTCGCTAGTTGATTGCAGTGCTGTGCGCTCAGTAGTTCAATCAAGTACCAAGTACCTTCTATACGTGCATATGTAGTACTCAGTCCACACCTCCAAGTACTGGGACTTTGCGGACGTCAAGTACTGCTGCAACCGTAACTCAGTGACTCTGAGTGCTGGATGGTGACAACTCGGTCCCTCTGCAAGTACTGAGCACGCAAGTTGACGCCAGTGCTACGTGCTCAGTAGTAGCATATCCCCAGAGTGCTGGATGTCGACAGCTTAGTCCCTCTGCATGAACTGAGCACAGAAGTTGATGCCAGTGCTGTGTGCTAAGTACCAAACCCAGTTGCTCTCAAGTGCTGTGCTGTCACTGCTTGGTTGTCCCGTGGACTAGGTACTTAGAATCTGTACTCAGTCCGTCCTTCAAAGTACTGGATGCTCAGTGAAAAGTGCTGCTGCGACCTGGACTCAGTGACTGTGAGTACTGGATGCCGATGACTCAGTCTCTACTCAAGTACTGAGAAGACTAGGTGACTGCGGTGCTGTGCGCTGAGTAGCATATCCACGAGTGCTGGATGGTGGCAACTCAGTCCCTCTTCAAGTACTTAGCACACAATTTGACGCGAGTGCTGCGTGCTACGTACCACATCCCCCTCCCTCCACACCCAGTTGCTCTCAAGTGCTGAGCTCTCGCTCTGCTTGGTTGCCCTGTGGGCTAGGTACTTATAACCTGTGCTCAGTACCTCCTTCAAAGTACTGGATGCTCATTGAAAAGTACTGCTGCGACCTGGACTCCGTGACTGTGAGTACTGGATGCCGACAACTCAGTCTCTCCTCAAGTACTGAGAAGACTTGGTGACTGCGGTGCTGTGTGCTCAGTGACTGAGTACTGGATGACGACAACTCAGTCCATCAAGTACTGACAGGACTAGATGACTCCAGTGCTCTGTGCTCAGTAGCATATCCCTGAGTGCTGGATGGTGACAACTCAGTCCCCTTGCAAGTACTTAGCATGCAATTTGACTCCAGTACTGTGCGCTCAGTACTCCATCCCCCTCCATACCCAGTATCTTTTCGCCCCTGCTCGATTGCCCCGTGTAGTACTTAGATCCCGTTCTCAGTCCCTCCCTCAAAGTACTGGGTGCACAGTGACTGTAAAGTACTGCGGAAACCTGCACTCGGTACTGTGAGTACTGGGTGCTGATGGCACAGTCCCACTCCAAGAACCGAGCACAATCAGAATCCACAGTGCTTGGTGCTCAGTACCACATGGCCCCTACACTCCTGGACTACTGTGCTCAGTACCTCTTCAAGTACCGGGGTGACTCCAAGTACTGCTGCAGCCAGAACACAGTGACTCCGAGTACTGGGTGCTGACAACTCAGTCTCACTCCAAGTACTCAGCACAGTCGTTGACTGCGGTGCTGAGCGCTGAGTAGCGCACCCTAACCGGTTACTCTGAGTGCTGCAGTCATTCCGTGCTTGGTTGCCCCAAGTACTGTGTATGTGTGCTTAGTCTTCTCTCCCAAGTACTGGGCCAAGTACTCCTGCAATGAGCACTCACTGACTACGAGTTCTGGGTACTGACAACTCAGTCCCTCTGCAAGTACCGAGCACTCAGTACCTCTGTTGCACGCCCACCACCATTTCGAACCCGCTCTTCCCGCGTCCAGGCTCTCCTGGGTGCTGTGCACTTGGTCGTTTGTAGATACATTTCTGGACCCCTTTGCTCAGTCCCTCTTTCCCTGAGTACTGTGTGCTCAGTGACCATACATACTACTTAGTTACCCCAAGTACTGGGTGTTGATAACTCAGTCCCTCTCTGCAAGTACTGAGTGTGCTAGGTGACTGCAGTGCTGTGTGCTAGGTACCACACCCACCTTACAAACTCATCTCCAGTGCTGGTTTGCTCTCCCTAAGTACTGCTGCCACCGGTACTCGGTGAGTACTGGGTGCTGAAAACTCAGTCCATTTCTAAGTACCACGTGTGCTTAGTGACTGCAGTGCTGCGTGCTCAGTGGCCCCCCCACCCACTCCAAACGCTTTCCGTGAGTACTGTGTCCAATGCTCAGTCCTTTTGGGTGCTGTGCTCAGTCCTGCGTTGGCTGTGTTATCACAGACCCTCTGTGTCCCTGGTACTGTGTGCTCAGTCACCCCAAGTACAGCCACGAGTACTCAGTGACTCCGGGTGCTGGGTGTTGACAGCTCAGTCCCCCTCTGCAAGTACCGAGCACGCTCTGTCCATACCCAGTGTACTGCGTCCAGCACCTCGCCCAGTACTTGGAACTTAGTTGCTCCGAGCACGGCCGCAGCGTGGACCCCGGGAACCAAAAATCCCCTGCAGGTGCTGCGCACAGTGGGTGACGGCAGTGCTGCGCGCTCAGTGCCGCGCCTCGGACCCAGTCTTCCGCGTAGACCGCCCTCCCGTACGTGGGTGCTGCGCTCGGTCCCTCTCCGAGTGCTGGGTGCTCAGTGACCCCACAAGTACCTGGCGCGCTCGGTACACCGGGGGGGGGTGGGCACCTTCCGGAATGTCCCGGAACGTCCCGGAAACCGCCCCTCCCCCGCCCGGCCTCGGCCCCTCCCCCACCCCCACAGTGCATGCCCCTCCCCCAGCCCCGCCTCCGATGTCCGTTTCGAGTCAATTTCACGGTTTTTTTTTTTTTTTAATTATTTTTCTTTCTTTTTTCTTGATTTTTAAAAAGTAACGACTTTAATTTTTTTAATTTGTCGTTATTTTTTTCCAATTTTCTCAATTTTATATATTTTTTTTTCCACGATTTTGAGGGGAAAAAAAAAAACCACCGAAAATTTGGGTTTTTTTTTTTTCTGTAGAAAAAATGTGTTTTCTGAAACTAATTTATTATTAATTTTTTTTTTTTCGCCGTGGAAAGCAAAAAGGGGAAAAACATGGTTTTTCCAAAAAAAAAAAAAAGAACATTTTTCTTTGTATTTTTACGGAAAATCATGTCCAAAACATTAAAACAAAACAAATTAAGGGGAAAAACGTTTTTTTCTGGTTCGATTGTGCGGAAAGTTTCGCTTATTTTTACATTTTGTCCCGAAATCATTCGGTTTTAGGAAAAAAAGAAAGGAAAGAAAAATTCATCGTGAAATCGATGAAAATAATGAAAATAATAAAATTTAATTTTTTTTTCTCCCTTGGAAAAACATGAGCTATTTTTTTAGGGGGGAAAAAAAATGATAAATGAATCGAATTCTATGAAACTATCACTTTAAGGAAAAAAAAGAAAAATTTTTAAGGAAATTTGTCCAAAACGTTGGTTTTCTGGAATTATCCATTTTTTTTACGTTTTTTTTTTTTTTTTTGGGCAAAAAACAAACCCTGAGAATGGTTGTTTTTTGTTGCTGTTTTTTGTTTTTAATGAAAATGTTGATAAAAGTGGGGGAAAAAAAAACCCAAAAACGGTGAAAAATGGTTTTTTTTTTTGCCACTTTTTATTTAGAAAAGGGAAAAGAGGCAAAAAATTGAAAAAACAAATAAAATCAAGTTAATTCCAAAAAATAAAGAAGAATAATGAGATTGTCAGGATTTCCGTGTGTTTGGTAAATTTTTTTTTCTGTTTTTTTTAAAAATTCGGAAATCACAAAATAAAAAAAAAAAACTATGATTTTTTTTGGGAGACTCTTTATATTTTTTTTAAGGTTTTTTTTTTTAAAGAAAAATGTCGTTAATAAAAGCTGGAAAAACCCGGTTTTTTTAAAAAAAAAAAATTATGAAACTTCAAAATTTTTTTTAACGATCAAATTCGTTAAAAACGAACGAAAACGTCGTGTTTTCGGTTTTTATTCGTATTTGTTAAATCATTTCAACAAAACTCAAAAAAAAACCCTTATTTTTCATTTTTTTAAAAATTTTGAAACTTTATATTTTTTTTAACGATCAAATTCGTGAAAACGAACGAAAACGTCGTGTTTCCGGTTTTTATTCATATTTCTGGAATCATTTTAACAAAACTCTCAAAAAAAAAACCTTATTTTTCATTTTTATTTTCATTTTTTTTTTTCAGTCGAATCAAGTTCACTTAATTGGAAAAAAAGTCAATAAAACGTCAAGATTTGTTTTTTTTTCTTCTGTTTTGCTTTTTTACGGGAAAAAAAAATTCAATTAATTTAAAAAAAAAACCAAAAACCGGCCTCATAAAAAAACGTCAAGTTTCGGGTTCTTTTCTCATTTGTTCCTTGTTTTATGTTTTTTTGTTTTTTTCCTAAAAAAATTCAATCTAAAGAAAGTCATAAAAACGTCACGTTTTGGGGTTTTTGAAAAGATTAAAAATTGCGAATAACAATGTCACGTTTTGGGCTTTTTTTTTTAAAAAAAATAACTTAACAAAATCCGATTTATTATTATTTTTTTAAAACTCATTAAAACGTCATGTTTTCGGGGTTTTTTTTTTTTTCGTTTTTTTGTTAAAATCCAATTAATTTTTAAAAACTCGTAAAAAAACGTCACGTTTGGGTTTTTTTTCCCCCCACTTTGGGTGTTTGTTTGATTTTTGATGCTTTTTCTGTCGTTTTTAGTGTGAAAAAAGCGCTTTTATCTCGTTGCTCGCTTTTTTTTAACTCTTTTAAAAAAAAAGCTCATTTCACTTTTTTGCCAAAAAAAAAAAAGAAGAAAAAAAATAAAACGATTTGCGGCGATCAAAAATAAGCAGTTTTCAGGAAATTCTGCAAAAAAAAATAAAAAAAGGAAATGACATAAATGTATAATTAGTATTAATCGCAATGAAAAAGCTTTTTTCAGGACATTTTTTCTTTTTTTCTTTCCTTTTCTTGTTTTTTTGCCAAAAAAGGAAAACAGAAAGATCAGTAACCATAAAAAAAAAAACCATTATTAATTAAATTTTAATATTTTATTTCGTGATTTTCGCTTTGCTTTGTGACTTTATTTACCCCAACTAATTTAATAAGTTATAAATCATAAATAATTTAAATTTTTTAATTACGCTTCACTTCGTAAATCCTCACATTTGCCGGAAAATTTCCCGGTTTTTAATTTTATTTTATTTTCCCTCGATTTTTTTCCCATTCTTCTTTTTTTTTATATATATTTTTATGCCCTAAATTTAATCTAAAATTTTCATTTTCGTTTATTTTCTTTTGCTTCAAAACGGTCGTTTCCCGCATTTCTTTCCTTTTTTATTTTATTTTATTTTGTTTTTTTTGGTCTTTTTTCCAAAAACTGCTTCTTTTATTCCCCTCTGGCCTAAAAACTTTAAAAAAGTGGATTTTTTTGGGTTTATTCGTTTCGATTCCGTCGGTTCGCGGCGTCTTATTTGATTTATTTCCGTTTCTTTTTTCCCTCGTTTTGCGTGAAACCGATGGATTCGCTCCAAGTTTTTTTTCCACTTTGTCTCAAATTTTGAAAATTTTATTTCCGTTTTCGTTTCATTTCCCTCCGATCTCGTCTGCTGTCTGTCGTGAATGAATGAATGAATGAACGAATGAATGAGCGCACGCGTCGCCTCCCCCGCCCCTCCCCCGCCCGCCTCGCCCGCGGGACTCGAACCCGGGACCGCGGGTCGTCGCAATAAAAGTCGCGCGTCTCCGCCGGCCGCGTCCTCGTCTTTCTTTATTACATCAATACGGGGGAAAAAAGGTAAAAAACGAAGAAAAAAACAGACGTTTCTGCCCGTTTCCGGGGGGAGGCGGGACTTCCTGTTCTCCGCAGGAAGCTGGGGCACTTCCGGTTTGGTGGGCGGGACTTCCTGTTTTCAGCAAAGGGAATGAATGAATGAATGAGTGAATGAGGGTGTGACTGATGAATGAGTGACGGGCGCCCGGGTGGACGTAACGATGGGTGAGGGGTACATGAATGAATGGAGGGTGAATGAATGAATGAATGACGGATGCCTGGATGGATGGAAGGATGAGTCAGGAATAAATGATGAACGAATGAAGGGTAAGTGAATGAATGAATGACGGATGCCTGGATGGATGGAAGGATGAATCAAGAGTAAATGATGAACGAATGAAGGGTGAATGAATGAATGAATGAATGACGGATGTCTGGATGGATGGAAGGATGAGTCAGGAATAAATGATGAACGAATGAAGGGTGAATGAATGAATGAATGAATGATGGATGTCTGGATGGATGGAAGGATGAGTCAGGAATAAATGATGAACGAATGAAGGGTGAATGAATGAATGAATGACGGATGCCTGGATGGATGGAAGGATGAATCAGGAGTAAATGATGAACGAATGAAGGGTGAATGAATGAATGAGGGACGCCTGGGTGGATTAATGATGGATGAGGGGTAGATGAAAGAATGAAGGATGAAGAAGTAAATGAATGAGTGATGGATGCATGGAACGATGACTCAGGAGTAAATGGTGAAGGAATGAATGAACGAATGAATGGCGGATGTCTGGATGGACATCAGGATGAATGAGGGGTAAATGATGAATGAATGAAGGGCGAATGAATGACTGATGTATGGATGGACGTCAGGTAGAATGAGGAGTAAATGAACAATTGAATGAATGAAGGATGAATAAATGAATGACGAACACCTGGATGGGCGTAAGGATTAAAGAGGAGTAAAGGATGAATGAATGATTGAACGAATGAAGGGTGAATGAATGAACGAATGCATGAGGGACGCCTGGATGCACGTGAGGATGAATCAGGAGTAAATGATGAACGAATGATTGAATGAATGAAGGTGAATGAATGATGACGGATGCCTTGATGGACGTCAGGTTGAATGAGGAGTAAATGAACAATTGAATGAATGAAGGATGAACGAATGAATGAGGGTCGCCTGGATGGACGTCAGGATGAATCAGGAGTAAATCATGAACGAATGATTGAATGAATGAATGTGAATGAATGATGACGAATGCCTTGATGGACGTCAGGTTGAATGAGGAGTAAATGAACAATTGAATGAATGAAGGATGAACGAATGAATGACGGATGCCTGGATGGACGTCAGGATGAATGAGGAGTAAGTGATGAACGAATGATTGAATGAATGAATGAAGGTGAATAAATGAACGAATGAATGACGGATGCCTGGATGGACGTCAGGATGAATGAGGAGTAAGTGATGAACGAATGATTGAATGAATGAATGAAGGTGAATAAATGAACGAATGAATGACGGATGCCTGGATGGACGTCAGGATGAATCAGGAGTAAGTGATGAACGAATGATTGAATGAATGAATGAAGGTGAATAACTGAACAAATGAATGAGGGTCGCCTGGATGTACGTCAGGATGAATGAGGAGTAAGTGATGAACGAATGATTGAATGAATGAAGGGGGAATGAATGAACAAATGAATGAGGGACGCCTGGATGGACGTCAGGATGAATGGGGAGTAAATGAACGAATGATTGAATGAATGAATGAAGGTGAATAAATGAACGAATGAATGACGGACGCCTGGATGGACGTCAGGATGAATCAGGAGTAAGTGATGAACGAATGATTGAATGAATGAATGAAGGGCAAATGAATGAACGAATGAATGAGGGACGCCTGGATGGACGTCAGGATGAGTGAGGAGTAAGTGATGAACGAATGATTGAATGAATGAAGGTGAGTGAATGAACGGATGGATGACGGGCAGGAAGTGGGGGCGGCTGTCAATCAGAAGCCAAGTCCCGCCCCGTGAAGTTGTGCGCTTCCTGCAGCCACACCTCAGCAGAGCACGGGGACAGGAAGTGGGAGGAACTGTCAATCAACTGTCAGGCCCCGCCCCCAAGTGACACTTCCGGCCGGACTGACAGACCCACAATGCACCGTATCCTATAACAGGAAGTGGGACGAACTGTCAATCAACGCTCAAGCCCCGCCCACCAGAGGAACTTCCGGTGGCCGGGCTGGCAGTCCCACCCACACACTATATCCTGTAACAGGAAGTGGGGGCGGCTGTCAATCAGCCCTCAAGTCCCGCCCCCTGAAGGTGTGCACTTCCTGCAGCCACACCGCAACAGAGCTGGGCACAGGAAGTGGGACGAACTGTCAATCAACGCTCAAGCCCCGCCCCCCAGCGCCACTTCCGGTGACCCGGCCAGCAGACCCACGCACACACCGGATGTTAGACCAGGAAGGTGGGCGGCTGTCAATCAAAAGTCAAGTCCCGCCCCCAGAGGTGTGCACTTCCTGCGGCCACAAGCGAACACAAGGGGGGAAACAGGAAGTGGGAGGAACTGTCAATCAACGCCCAAGCCCCGCCCCCCAGCGTCACTTCCGGTGACCCGGCCAGGAGACCCACGCACACACCGGATGTTAGACCAGGAAGGTGGGCGGCTGTCAATCAACACTCAAGTCCCGCCCCCAAAGGTGTGCACTTCCTGCGGCCACGATCGAACAGAAGTGGGGTGACAGTAGGTGGGAGGAACTGTCAATCAACTGTCAGGCCCCGCCCCCCCCAGTGACACTTCCGGTGACCAGACCGGCAGTCCCACCCACACACCGCATCCTAGAACAGGAAGTGGGGGCAGCTGTCAATCAACAGTCAAGTCCCGCCCCCCACAGCGCCACTTCCTGCAGCCTAAAATCCAAAGAATGGGGGAAGACCGTGAGTGGCGTAAAGTGTCAATCACCTCTCAAGTCCCGCCCCCCGTGACGCGCTTCCACTGAACAGACGGGGGAGGGGCGTATAGTAAGTGGGAAGAACTGTCAATCAACCGTCAAGCCCCGCCCCTTGCGACGCACTTCCTGTCAATTGTCCCCCACACACACGGATCCCAGGAACCGGAAGTGGGGGCGGCTGTCAATCAGCGCCGAAGCCCCGCCCCTCTCAGCGACGAGGTGCCCCCAACAACGAGGCAGCCGACTGGGGACAGGAAGTAGGGTCCCTGTCAATCAACCCGCAAGTCCCGCCCCCCCGATGACGCACTTCCTGCAGACACAAGTAAACAGAAGTGGCGGGTAGGGATAGACGAACTGTCAATCAACCCTCAAGCCCCGCCCCCAGTGACGCACTTCCTGCAGACACAAGTAAACAGAAAGGGGGGGCAGGGATAGTGAGACGAACTGTCAATCAACTCTGAAGCCCCGCCCCCAGTGACGCACTTCCTGCCGCCTGTCAATGGTCCCACCCACACCGGACCCAAGAACCGGAAGTTGAGGTTTGCTGTCAATCAGCCCGGTGTCCCGCCCCTCTCAGTGACGTACTTCCCCCAACACACGGGGGCAGCAGCCTGGGGACAGGAAGTGGGGCTCGCTGTCAATCAACCCTCAGGTCCCTCCCCCGAATGCACACTTCCTGCAGGCACAACTCAACAGAAAAGGGGGCGGTAGGGATCGTGTGACGAGCTGTCAATCAACCCTCAAGCCCCGCCCCTCTCGGTGACATCCTCCCCCGAACACAAGTAGGCAGTTGCTGGCGGACAGGAAGTAGGGTTGGCTGTCAATCAACTCTGAAGCCCCGCCCCCAGTGACGCACTTCCTGCCGCCGCAACTCAACAGAAGGGTGGGCAGGGAGTGTGACGAACTGTCAATCAACCGTCATGCCCCGCCCCCAGTGACGCACTTCCGGCCGCCTGGCCGGCTGACCCACCACAAAACAGAAGCCGGAGCAGGAAGTGGGGGCGGCTGTCAATCAGCCCTCAAGTCCCGCCTCTTCCTGTGAGGCACTTCCACAAAGGAGGAAAACCGACACAGGGCAGGAAGCGGGTGTAGCTGTCAATCAACTCCCAGTCCCGCCCCCCCCGCAGTGACGCACTTCCTGCAGACAGCCTCCTCGGCTGGACATAAAACAGGAAGTAGGGGCGGCTGTCAATCAACACCGAAGCCCCGCCCCTCCCAGTGGCGCACTTCCTCCACACAGGATTCCGGAAGTGGGGGCAGCTGTCAATCAACTCTGAAGCCCCGCCTCCACCGGCGCACTTCCTGCGGTCGGCCTCACGGTCCATAGAGCAGGAATTTGGGAGTGGCGGCTGTCAATCAACCACGTGCATCTTGGGCGGGACTTCCGTGATCCCTCACTGATAGACAGCTGATCCAAGGTTGGCTAGTGGGCGGGACTTCCGCCTGTGACTCCTCCTCCCTGAAGGTGATTGACAGCTGCTCAGGATTCGAACTCGGGGCCCGTGGAGTACCCGGCGCCTGCTAGCCGGGGGAGGGACTTCCTGTGCCACACCCTCTGACGGTTTGATTGACAGTCCACATCGCCGGGTGGGAGGGACTTCCTGTGCGTTGGCCCTCTGTGGTGATGATGGACAGCTCATACATGGTGAAAAGTGGGAGGGACTTCCTGTGCCATGGTGAGAGATCACAGTGACGGCTAGGAGGCGGGACTTCCTTTGCCGTGACATCTCCGACAATGATTGACAGTTCTTCGTCGCCATACGAATTGCCGCTACGGGTGTCAGGAGGCGGGACTTCCTGTGCCAGAGCTGCCCTTGAAGATGATTGACAGATCCTGCGGGCCAGACTTCCTGGGGCTTGCCCTCCCTGAGGATGATTGACAGGCCTACACTAAATGTAGGGCGGGACTTCCTGTGACACACCCTCTCTGATTGACAGCTCACAGAGACCGTGGGCAGGACTTCCTGTGGCACAACCCAGCTTAGGATGACTGACAGCTGCACGTGACCCGGAGGAGGGACTTCCTGTCTCAGGCCCTCCCTCGGGATGACGGACAGCTCCCGGTGAACAGTGGGAGGGACTTCCTGTGCAACGCCCTCTCTGATTGGTTGACGACATTGCAGAGAGCAAAGGGGCGGGACTTCCTGTCCAGCGCCCTACTTTAGGATGAGTGACAGCTCCGGGTGAATAGGGGGCGGGACTTCCGGTGCCCCGCCCTGTGACTCCCTCCTGGAAACTCCCCCGAATTTTCACTTTCTTCTCTAAAATCTTAATTCGATATAATTTCAATTTTTTAAATTTTTATCTCACCTTTCTTTGTTCTTTTTTAATCCTTTTCTTCCCAATATTTTCCATTATGTTATTATTATTATTATTATTAATCTATTTTTCAAGGTTTCTAAGGACTTTTTAAATTTTATCTAAATCAACCGGTTTTACGTTTTCACGTGCACTTATCATTATTTTTCTTTAACTTTTGGCTGACGGGATTTTACTTTTATAATCACGGAAAATGCCAATCAAAATTAAAAATTAAAAGAAAATAAAATTTAAAAAAAAATAGACAGACATTGAGGCTGTAAACGTGAATAAACGGAATTACCATGGGATTTTATTTTTAAATCATGGAAAATGCCAATTAATAAAATTTAAAAAATAGAAATTGAGGCTGAAAACGTGAATAAACGGAATTTCAAAGGGAAAGGGGGGAGGGGGAGGGAGGGAGGGAGGGAATTACCACGGGATTTTTTTTTTTTAATAATCACGGAAAATGCTAATTAAAATTAAATTAATAAAACAAAACAGGACAGTAATTTTGGGTGAAAACGTGAGTAAATCGCCGTAACGAGCAGGGGCAGTGAGGTGAACGGACGCATTCCTCGCTCGCTCGTAAAACTTAGTTTTCCTGCCGTAAAATACGGACATTTAGGTATGTTTTTTATTTTATTTTATTCTATTTATTTTTTTAATTTACGGCCGCGGTGGGGGGGGGGTCTGGCAGATGTTGGCGGTCAGGGGGATCGGGACGCACGGTTTCTCAATTTTTGTTTTATTTTAATTTTTTTAAAGTTTAAAATAACATGAAAGCAGCTCTGCGTTTGTTCAATTTGATTTTTGTTTACGAACCATTGGCGTTTTGGGGGTTAACTGTCAATATTTACATTCTGTTTTCGCAGGAAAATAAGATAATAAAATGAAATAAAATGAGATGAAATAAAATAAAATAAAAGCCACGGTTTTGGAAACGGGCCCTTGGAAGCTCACGCTGTTGGATTTTTTTATTTATTAATTATTGCACTTTTAGCTTAATTGCTCGTGTTTATGTACTTTTTGCAGAAAAAAAATACGATCAGTAAAATAAAATAAAATAAAATAAAATAAAATAAAATAAAATAAAATAAAATAAAATAAAACAAAAGCTGGATTTATTTTCAACGGGTCCTTGGAAGCTCACGCTGCTGTTTGAGTTGAATTTCATTTTTGACTTATTAATTGTTGCATTTTTAGGTCTCATACTACATATTTATATCTTTTCGGCAGAGAAATAGTAAAATTGGGAAAAAAAAAAAAGCAGGGTTTTTGCGTTTCGGTTCTTAATCTTTTCGGCGAAAATGCCATTGGGGGGCGCACGTCGCCGTTTCAACAGGATTTGATGTCACTTTAATTAAATATTCTATATTTATTCTATATTTACACATAAGAATATGAAGCTGTGAATATAAACGCCAGGAAAAATTTGAATATTTGCATTTGCATCTGCAATAAGAAAGTGCAGAAAATAAAATATATCAAGTAAAGTACGTGAAATTAACCGTGATATCAATAATCATGTGAATCACTGCACGTATCTTCGTAAATATATGTATATTTTTCACCTGTAAATCACGTATGATCACATCACATGCGGTTAATGAAATGTAACGTATTAAATAAGATTACATTTCACATCAAGGTTCGTCAGGTGCAATTATAATTATATACGTTATAAATAATTACGGATAACATATATAAGTAATTATGTAGCGATTATGTAAATATTATGTATATTGTTATTATCGCTGTCTTCGTGGTTTTAACCATTTCCTGAAATTTGGGGCAACTTGGGAGAAGTTTGGGCACCGGGGGCCACCGTAGCCCAGGCAACCTCCCACCCGCACGGGTAGTGAGGGACGGCCACGCCCCTTCCGGTGGATGATTGACGGCTCTTGGGGACCCGCCCCTTCTCCAAGCCACGCCCCTTCCTGTGGATGATTGACAGCTCTTGGGGACCCGCCCCTTCTCCAAGCCACGCCCCTTCTGGTGGATGATTGACAGCTCTTGGGGATACGCCCCCTTCTCCAAGCCACGCCCCCTCCGGTGGATGATTGGCAGCTCTTGGGGACACGCCCCCTTCTCCAAGGCACGCCCCCTCCGGTGGATGATTGACAGCTCATAGGATACGCCCCCTTTTCCAAGCCACGCCCCTTCCGGTGGATGATTGACAGCTCTTGGGGACACACCCCTCTTTTCCTTTGATTGGCAGCTGCAGCGCGGGCCACGCCCCTTTCCCGAGGCCACGCCCCTTTCAGGGGTTGATTGGCGGCCCAGTGTCTAGACTGAAGGAGCCCCGCCCCTTTCTTGGGGATGACTGACAGCTCACAGTGATAAGGGGGAATCCCGCCCCTCCCCCCACTGTTTGTTGTCCACCCACCCCCCCCCGTGCCCCACTCCTGCCCCCTGCGGTCCCCCCGCTGCCTCACAAGTCCCGCGTCCCGTCCCACTCCCGCCCCTCTGGATCCCCCCGCTGTGGCACAAGTCCCTTCATAGCACCACTGCCTCTCTGATCCCCCCTGTGTCCCACGAGTCCCCGCTTCATGTCGCACGCCCGCCTCTCTGGCCCCCTCTCTGTCACACAAGCCTTCATGTCCCACACCCACCTCTCTGATCCCCCCGCCATCGCACAAGTCCCCTCCTCTAGTCACACACCTCATCCTCTCGTGCCCACCCCCCTGTGTCACAAAAGTCCCCCCACCTTGACCAACACCCGCCCCTCAGGTCCCCCTTGCGCCTTAAAAGTGGCCCCTGTCCTGACGCTTGGATAGTCGATAAAAGCCCGCCGTCATGACGACGGCGGTTGGCCGGCGACCGTCCGAGAAAGGTCTTTTATTTTTTTTTCTTTCTTTCTTTTTTTCCCCTTGATTCCTGGCTCATGAATATTCATGAGGAGCAGTCTCCTTTGCGTGGATGGGGAGAGTGAGGCAGCTCATGAATAATGCATGAGCGTATGCTAATCAGCCTCACCAAGCGGCGGGATTCGAACTCGTGTCCGGCCATCCTCCTCCTCCTCCTCCTCCTCCTCCTGCTCTGGTGCAGTGAGCTTTAGAGTGCCCGGATGTTTCTTTATTTCTTTTTTTCCTTTTTTTTTTTTTAGTCTGGAAAGGAAATGACAGGCGAAGCGTACACTGAACGCAGCAGCATCCGGTAGCGCTGGGATATGTGAAATAGTGAATTTATTAAACAGCATTAATTGGCATTAAATCAAAAAAAAAAAAAGATAGGAAAAAACCCCAAAATTAAATGGGTTTGAATGAACGCGTACCAGAAAATAAAGAGAGATAAGATGGGGGTGACACGACGGAAACATGAAGGGACATGACCAAAATGACACAAAGCAAGAAAAGAAAAGAAAAGAAAAGAAAAGAAAAGAAAAGAAAAGAAAAGAAAAGAAAAGAAAAGAGAGAAAATAAAGGAACTTGGTGAAAAGACAACTCAGCCTCACAAGATGGCTGCTGGCCCCATCCCATAATACTGCAGTCTGCCAACCACCCACCCCCCCCCGGCTACCCCATAATACTTGTCACCCCTGGCAACATACTGACAAGATGGCGGGACCACCCCATAATACCCCTGACCGACCTGTCACCCCTGACAACAACCTTAAAGGATGGCAACATCATCCCATAATACTCCTCAGTGACCTGTCACCCATGACAACAATCTGACAGGATGGCGGCACCATCCCGTAATACTCCCACCGACCTGTTACCCCTGACAACAACCTGTCAGGATGGCGGCACCATCCCATAATACTCCCCACTGATCTGTTACCCGTGACAACAATCTGACAGGATGGTGGCACCATCCCATAATACTCCTGCCTGACTCATCACCCCTGACAACAGCCTGACAATATGGCGGCACCATCCCATAATACTCCCCAAGACCTGTTACCCTTGACGACAACCTGAAAGGATGGCGGCAGCATCCCATAATACTCCCATCTGACCTCCTCAACCCTGGCAATAACCTGACAAGGTGGAGGGACCACCCCATAATACTCCCGACTCGTCACCCCTGACAACAACCTGACAAGATGGCGGCAGCATCCCATAATACTCCCGTCTGACCCCCCCCCCCTCAACCCAGGCAATAACCTGACAAGATGGCGGCACCACCCCATAATACTCCTGCCCGGCCTGTCACCCCTGACAACAACCTGACAAGATGGCGGCAGCATCCCATAATACTCCCGTCTGACCCCCCCCTCAACCCTGGCAATAACCTGACAAGATGGCGGCACCACCCCATAATACTCCTGCCCGGCCTGTCACCCCTGACAACAACCTGACAAGATGGCGGCAGCATCCCATAATACTCCCGTCTGACCCCCCCCTCAACCCTGGCAATAACCTGACAAGATGGCGGCACCACCCCATAATACTCCTGCCTGGCCTGTCACCCCTGACAACAACCTGACAAGAGGGCGGCAGCATCCCATAATAGTCCCGTCTGACCCCCCCCTCAACCCTGGCAATAACCTGACAAGATGGCGGCACCACCCCATAATACTCCCGACTCGTCACCCCTGACAACAACCTGACAAGATGGCGGCAGCATCCCATAATACTCCCGTCTGACCCCCCCCAACCCTGGCAACAACCTGACAAGATGGCGGCAGCACCCCATAATACTCCTGCCCGGCCTGTCACCCCTGACAACAACCTGACAAGAGGGCGGCACCATCCCATAACGCTCCTGACGCTGTGTCACCCATGGCAACAACCTTTCAAGATGGCGGCCGCACCCCATAATACTCCTTCCTATTGACCTTTGTGTTCCCCGCAGCGGGGCACCTGGCAAGAGGCCTAGTCCATCCCATAATACCCTTCCCCCTAACGACCTCGCGACCCTGACAACCACCCGACGGACGACACCCCATAATACCCCTCCCTTCTGACCGCTAACCCATAATACTCCCGCCCGACCGCGAGAACTGCTGTGACATCCCATAATGGCCCCGCCCGATCCCGTCACCGAGACAACCGCCCCGTCCCCGGCAACGTGAGTGCGGGGCCACCCCATAATACTGCACGGAGTTGACCGGGCGACGGGAGCATCCCATAATAGTCTCCTAACCACGACGTCCGGGAGGGTGGGTGAGGAGATTCCCCGTGAAAAGGGGGCGGGACTTCCTGCGCCACGCCCGTACGGAGGGTGATTGACAGCTCACATTGACCAGGAGGCGGGACTTCCTGTGTGATAGTTCCCTGAGCATGATTGACAGCTCTCAGTGATTGAGGGGAGGGACTTCCTGTGCCACAATGTTCCGGAGGATGATTGACAGCTGTCGGTGACTAAGGGGAGGGGCTTCCTGTGCCACGCCCTCCTGGAGGATGATTGACAGCTCGTCCTGACTAGAGGGTGGGACTTCCTGTGGCATGCCTTCCTTAAATGTGATTGACAGCTCGTGCTGCCTAGAGGGTGGGACTTCCTGTGGCACGCCCAGCAACGGATGACTGACAGCTTGTGCTGACTAGAGGGTGGGACTTCCTGTGGCAAGCCCAGCAACGGATGACTGACAGCTTGTGCTGACTAGAGGGTGGGACTTCCTGTGGCATACCATCCCTGAAGGTGATTGACAGCTCGTGCTGACTGGAGGGAGGGACTTCCTGTGGCACTACGTCCCTGAAGGTGATTGACAGCTCGTGCTGACTAGAGGGTGGGACTTCCTGTGGCATACCATCCCTGAAGGTGATTGACAGCTCGTGCTGTCTAGAGGGAGGGACTTCCTGTGGCACTACTTCCCTGAAGATGATTGACAGCTCGTGGTGACTGGAGGGTGGGACTTCCTGTGGCACTACTTCCCTGAAGGTGATTGACAGCTCGTGCTGTGTGGAGGGAGGGACTTCCTGCGGCACTACTTCCCTGAAGGTGATTGACAGCTCGTGCTGACTAGAGGGTGGGACTTCCTGCGGCATGCCTTCCTCAGAGATGATTGACAGCTCGTCCTGCCTAGAGGGTGGGACTCTGGCGGCACTGCTGCTGCTGCTGGATGATTGACAGCTCGTGCTGACCATAGGGCGGGACTTCCTGTGGCACGCTCTCCTGTGGGCGACATGACAGTTCACAGGGGGCTGGGGCGGCACTTCCTGCTCAACAGGGGTGATTGACAGGTCCCGGTGAGGGGAGGGACGCCGTGATACACAGCGCAGGGAGCCCTCCGGGGGCGGGACTTCCTGCCACGTCACGTCGCTGAGCGTGATTGACAGCCAGGTGTTCCCCCGGGGGAGGGGCATAAGTAGGAGCGCGTGACGTCATGAACCCGCCCTCACGTCCGCAAATAATCGAGTCAAATGGCGGCAATTAACGCACATACGTCGCGTGGAAACGTACAATGTTGGAGAAAATGCATATTTTTTTCAAGTTACATCACCGCGACCTGCATATGCCATACATATAAGTACCTACGTACGTAAAATGGAAATATTAAAAATATGTATGAAGATACAAAAATAGGCCGGAAATATAAAAGCATATGATGCCGATGTCACGCAAATCACGTGACGTGCATCGAGTGAACCAATGTTCACATAATAATAACACGCAATACACATATTATTTTTCAACGTGTGATATTAAATATATATTATTAAATATGTACTTATTTTATGTCTACATATAATGCAGATATCGCACAAATTACATGACGTACAACGAATGAACCAATATTCACATAATAATAACGTTTAATACACATATTATTTTTCAATATATATTAAATATAAATTATTAAATATGTAATTATTTTATGTCTACATATAATGCAGATATCGCACAAATCACATGACGTGCAACGAATGAACCAATATTCACATAATAATAACATGTAATACACATATTATTTTTCAATATATATTAAATATAAATTATTAAATATGTAATTATTTTATGTCTACATATAATGCAGATATCGCACAAATTACATGACGTACAACGTGTGAACCAATGTTCACATAATAATAACGTGTAATACACATATTATTTTTCAACATATATTAAATATAAATTATTAAATATGTATTTATTTTACGATGTCCTCCACTTATGTGTACGTTGCATACAATGCAGATATCGCACAAGTCACATGACGTACAACGAATGAACCCATGTTCACATAATAATAACACGTAATACACATATTATTTTTCAACGTGTGATATCAAATATATATTATTAAATATGTACTTATTTTATGTGTACATATAATGCAGATATCGCACAAATTACATGACGTACAATGAATGAACCAATATTCACACAATAATAACGTGTAATACACATATTATTTTTCAATATATATTAAATATAAATTATTAAATATGTAGTTATTTTATGATGTTCTCCACTTACGTGTACATATAATGCAGATATCGCACAAATCACATGACGTACAGCGAATGAACCAATGTTCACATAATAATAACACGCAATACACATATTATTTTTCAACGTGTGATATTAAATATAAATTATTAAATGTGTACTTATTTTATGTCTACATATAATGCAGATATCGCACAAATCACATGACATGCATCGAGTGAACCAATATTCACATAATAATAACATGTAATACACATATTATTTTTCAATATATATTAAATATAAATTATTAAATATGTATTTATTTTATGATGTCCTCCGCTTATGTATACATACAATGCAGATATCGCACAAATTACATGACGTACAGCGAATGAACCAATATTCACATAATAATAACATGTAATACACATATTATTTTTCAATATATATTAAATATAAATTATTAAATATGTACTTATTTTATGTCTACATACAATGCAGATATCGCACAAGTCACATGACGTGCATCGAGTGAACCAATATTCACATAATAATAACGTGTAATAAACATATTATTTTTCAATATATATTAAATATAAATTATTAAATATGTAATTATTTTATGTGTACATATAATGCAGATATCGCACAAATCACATGACGTACAACGAATGAACCAATATTCACACAATGATAAGGCGTAATAAACATATTATTATTTTCAAATATGTAATTTTGCGTATTTATTATCAAATATATATTTACTTTGCGACGTTCTATACTTATGTCTCCATCCTGGACAGCCCTGCACACAGTAGGTGTTGCCGGTAAGGGACAATGTAGCACGCAGTAGGCACTCTCCGTCCTGGACAGCCCCGCACACAGTAGGTGCTGCCGGTAAGGGACAATGTAGCACGCAGTAGGCACTCTCCGTCCTGGACAGCCCCGCACACAGTAGGTGCTGCCGGTAAGTGACAATGTAGCACGAAGTAGGCCCTCTCCGTCCTGGACAGCCCCGCACACAGTAGGTGCCGCCGGTCAGGGACAATGTAGCACGCAGTAGCCACTCTCCATCCTGGACAGCCCTGCACACAGTAGGTGTTGCCGATCAGGGACAGGGCGCGCACAGCAGGTGCTGCCCATCCGGGACGACGCTGCACACAGTAGGTGCTGCCAGTAAGGGACAATGTAGCACGCAGTAGGCACTCTCCGTCCTGGACAGCCCCGCACACAGTAGGTGCTGCCGGTAAGGGACAATGTGGCACGCAGTAGGCGCTCTCCGTCCCGGACAGCCCCGCACACAGTAGGTGCCGCCGGTCAGGGACAGGGCGCGCGCAGTAGGTGCCGTCCGTTCTGGACAGCGCCGCACACAGTAGGTGCCGCCCGCCCGGGACAGCGCCGCACACGGTAGGAATACGTAATTTCACATATGTATTGTCAAATATATATTTATTTTGTGACGTTCTATCCTTATGTCTACATTTCATGTAGTGCGGATATTGCACAGACCACAACGAATGAACAAATATTCACGTCGTCATAAGGCGTAATAAACGTTGTCTTTGAATACGTAACTTACAAAATATTTATTATTAAATAAATATTATTTTATGATGTCCTCTGCTTTTGTATACATTACATATAATGCAGATGTTGTGCAACGAATGAACCAACATTCACACAACAATAACACGTAATAAACGTATTATTTGCGAATATGTAATTTTAAACATAAATTATTGAATACGTATTTATTTCACGACATTCTACACTTATACATGCGTTACATACAGTGCAGATGTCGTGCAGATTACGTGACGTACCCCGAACGAACCAATGTTCACGTAATAAGAACATGAAATATATATGTTATTTTTAAATGTGCAACGTTAAATATTTACTATAAATATACGTTATTTTATCGCAATATTTACTATAAATATACGTTATTTTATCGCACTCTATACTCATATGCACATTACATGCAATTCTCATGTGATATATGTGACGTTGTGTGCATCGAATGAACACATAGCAATAATATATAATGATAATCGTTATTTTTAAATGCGTAATTTTAAATATTTACTATTAAGTATATATTTGTTTTATGATGTTGTCTACTTATATACACATTTCAGATAATGCAGATATCATACATTATACATCATTATGCACGTCGAATATTCACGTAGTGATAATATACAACGAGCAATATGTAATGTTTAAACAGTTCTTATTAAATATATATTTATTTATTTTATGGCATTCTATACTTGTACACACATTACATATAATTCAGACGCTGTTCATGTGACGTTACGCCCAGCCTTCCTCCTCCTCCTCCTCCTCCTCCTCCTCGTCTTCATCCTCCGGGGCTCGGCCTGGGGCGGGGGGAGGGGAGGGAGTACGACAGGAAGTCCCGCCCACAGTCACCAGGTGCTGCCAATCATAGTTAAGGCCTGGGACAGGAAGTCCCGCCCACACGGTGACTCTCGTCTGTCAATCAGACCTAGAGAGTGGCGAGGAAGTCCCGCCCGCTTGTCAGTGAGCTGTCAATCATGGTTAAGGAGCACGGCAGGAAGTCCCGCCCACATGGCGGCTCTCATCTGTCAGTCATACTCAGCGAGGGTGTGGCAAGGAAGTCCCTCCCACTTGCCAGTGAGCTGTCAATCATAGTTAAGGCCTGGGACAGGAAGTCCCGCCCACACGGTGACTCTCGTCTGTCAATCAGACCTAGAGAGTGGCGAGGAAGTCCCGCCCGCTTGTCAGTGAGCTGTCAATCATGGTTAAGGAGCCCAGGACCCTGAAATCGATCGAAATTATTTAATACAGCTCATCTCACCGCGTCGGGTCAAATCAAGTCATCAAGCTCGGTTGCCGGGCGACGGGCGCGACCGATCGAGCCGAGTCGCGGGAGGTTAATTTGGTAAACGTCGGATGAGTGAATGAGGGAACGGATGAATGAATGAATGAGGGAATGGATGAACGAATGCAGTGAGGGGAGACGAGCGAGCGAGAGACAGAGCGAATGAGTGAATCGCGGAATGAATGAATGAATGAATGAGGGAATGAATGAATGAATAATCGGATGCAGTGACGGGTGACAAGCGAGCGAGAGACAGAGCGAATGAGTGAATGAGGGAATGAATGAACGAACACAGAGGGGCGACACAAGCATGCACCACGGGGGGGGGGAGGTGAGGGGGAGGGGAAGGGGGAGGGTCCCAGGCGCATATGCAGATTCGCGGGCGGACGAATGGTTAATGAGCGGATATGCAAATCGGGTGGTAAGCGGACAGGGTCGTCAGGCGGCGCAGGGCAAATTATGCGCGGCACATGCAAATCAGCAGCCGAATATGCAAATCCGCAAGGGAACGCGCCAATCGGGAGGCGAGCACGCAAACCCGGAGCTGAATATGCAAATCAGTCCCTGGACATGCAAACTAGCAGCTAAATATGCAAATCAGCTCATCAATATGCAAATCAGTTGCTGAATATGCAGATTATCGCCCGAATATGCAAATTAGAAGGTGGCCATGCAGAAGGTGGCGGTACTGGCGAGTGGTCGCCGTGGAAACGAGCCAGCCAATGAGGGGGGCAGATATGCAAATGTGTGGGCGGAGGATATGCAAATGAGGGGATAACCTGGCAGCGCGCGTGCGGGCGAATGACTCCCGTCATTCGGCCTCCCAACCCCCACCCCGGCGGCGGCGGGTTCGAGCCCGGCCCCCGCACGGTGAAAACACGAACGAATGAATGAACGAACGAATGAATGAACGAATGAACGAAGGAGTGTGCCGCGAGCTTTATTGCCCGCGAGGCCGCGGGGACGCAGGCCGCGGGGGAGGGTCACAGCGTCACGTAGCCGTCGAAGGGGTCGTCGCCGCGGAGACCGCACGGGGCGGGGGCGGCGAGGGGCGTCTCCGCGGGCGCCCGCCCCTCCCCCGCGCCGCGCGGGGCGGGGTCGGCGGGCTCCCCGAGGAAGACCAGCGCCTCCTCCTCCTCCTCCTCCTCCTCCTCCTCCTCCTCCGGGCGGGCCTCCCGGGTTGCCACGTCCGCCTCGTCCCGTCCGTGGGCGATCCACTCCTGACGGTCCGGGGGGGGGAGGGGAGGGGGTCGAGGGGGGAGGGGGGAGACCGGAAGTGGCGTCGTCGACAACGGGAAGTCGGGCAGGAAGTGACGTCAGCGGGAGCGGTGGAAGAGAAAAAAATAAATAATAATAATAATAATAATGGAAAAGGGACCCACGTTGGTGGAGGGGCACGGCAGGGGGAGGGGGAGTGCTAGCTGGGGCCGGAAGTGACGTCGCCCCGCGCCGGAAGTGGGGGCGGGGCCCGCCGGGTGCCCGGAAGCAGAAAGCTTTTTTAGTCTGGAAAAGCAGGGAGTGAGGTTGCGGGGACTGGGGGCGGCCCCGGGGGTGCGGGGGGGTGGTGGGGAGACCGGAAGTGACGTCGCCTTGCGCCGGAAGTGGGGGAGGGGCCTCCGCCGCGGACCCCACCCCCACCCCGAGAGAGCGAATGTGGTGGCCGAAGGGGGATGGGAGGGAGACGACGACGACCCCGGGGAACGGGAAGCGTGGGGTGGAAAAGCCTCCCCCGGGGTTCCCTGCAGCACGGAGGCCATGGCGGCCCGGTAGGGGGACGACAGGAAGTGGCTTCGGCAGGGACCGGAAGTGACGTAGCCCAAACCGGAAGTGGGCGGAGCAGCCTCCCCTGGGGACCCTGCAGGGGTTTATGGAGTCCATGTTTGCAGCAGGGGGTTGGGGACCGGAAGTGATGTGGCCCAAACCGGAAGTGGGCGGAGCAGACCGCCCCTGGGGAGTCTGCAGGGGTTTAAGGAGTCCTTGGGGTTGGGGACCGGAAGTGACGTGACCCAAACAGGAAGTGGGCGGAGCAGCCTCCCCTGGGGACCCTGCAGGGGTGCATGGAGTCCATGGTAGCAGCAGGGGTTTGGGGACCGGAAGTGATGTAGCCCGAACCGGAAGTAAGTGGAGCAGTGTCCCCTGGGGACTCTGCAGGGGGTTAAGGAGTCCTTGGGGCTGGGGACTGAAAGTGATGTGGCCCAAACCGGAAGTGGGCGGAGCAGACAACGAGGGGACTCTTCAGGGAATTAAGGAGTCCTTGGGGTTGGGAACCGGAAGTGATGTGGCCCAACCCGGAAGTGAGTGGAGTAGCCTCCCCTGGGGACCTGCAGGGGTTTATGGAGTCCATGTTTGCAGCAGGGGGTTGGGGACCGGAAGTGATGTGGCCCAAACCGGAAGTGGGCAGAGCAGCCTCCCCTGGGGACCCCGCTGGGGTTTATGGAGTCCATGTTTGCAGCAGGGAGGTGGGACCGGAAGTGACGTGACCCATACCGGAAGTGGGCGGAGCACCCTCACCTGGGGACCCTGCAGGGGTTTATGGAGTCCGTGTTTGCAGCAGGGAGTTGGGGACCGGAAGTGATGTGGCCCAAACCGGAAGTGGGAGGAAAAGCCTCCACTGGGGACCCTGCATGGGGCCATGGAGTCCATTTTGGCAGCAGGGGTTTGGGGACCGGAAGTGATGTAGCCCAAACCGGAAGTGGGTGGAGCAGACCCCCTGGGGACTCTGCAGGGGGTTAAGGAGTCCTTGGGGTCGGGGACCGGAAGTGATGTGGCCCAAACCGGAAGTGGGTGGAGCACCCTCCCCTGGGGACCCTGCAGGGGTTTATGGAGTCCATGGTGGCAGTAGTGGGTTGGGGACCGGAAGTGACGTGACCCAAACCGGAAGTGGGTGGAGCAGCCTCCCCTGGGGACCTGCAGGGGTGTATGGAGTCCATGTTTGCAGCAGGGGGTTGGGGACCGGAAGTGATGTAGCCCAAACCGGAAGTGGGCGGAGCAGACCCCCCTGGGGACTCTGCAGGGGTTTAAGGAGTCCTTGGGGTTGGGGACCGGAAGTAACGTGACCAAGCCGGAAGTGGGCGGAGCAGCCTCCCCTGGGTACCCTGCAGGGGTTTATGGAGTCCATGTTTGCAGCAGGGGGTTGGAGACCGGAAGTGACGTGACCCAAACCGGAAGTGGGCGGAGCACCCTCCCCTGGGGACCCTGCAGGGGTTTATGGAGTCCATGGTGGCAGTAGTGGGTCGGGGACCGGAAGTGACGTGGCCCAAACCGGAAGTGGGCGGGGCAGCTGACCCCGGGGACCCCGCAGAGATTTAGGGAGTCCATGGTGGCAGCAGGGGTTTGGGGACCAGATGAGATGTGACACAAACCGGAAGTGGACAGGGCAACCTCCCCTGGGGACCCCACAGGGTGTTATAGACTCCATGGTGGAAGTCGGATGTTGGGGACCGGAAGTGACGTGACCCAAACCGGAAGTGGGCGGAGCAGCCTCCCCCCCGGGGTCCCACAGCAGTTTATGGAGTCCATCTTGGCAGCAGGGGTTTGGGGACGTGACCGGAAGCGACCCGCGACCGGAAGTGTCCCCGTCGGGGGACCGGAAGTGACGTGACCCCAAACAGGAAGTGGCGGGTGCGGCCCACCCCCACCGGCAGGAAGCGACGTCACGCGGGAACAGGAGGCGGACGCGTCGCCCTCCCCCGTGGGTGACAGGAAGTGATGTCACAGGAAGTGGTGGTGACGGGAAGTGACGTCACCGGGGGTTGGTGGCGGGGGGCAGGAGGCGTACCTGGAAGTCCCCGCGGTGCTTGTCGAAGAGTCCCGCGAAGGAGCCGCTGGGGTCGGGGACGCAGGGCAGCAGGAGGGCCTTGACCCTGCGCGGGGGGCGGGGGGACGACCGGGGGGAGGTTTGGGGGACGCGGGGGTGGGGGGAGGGGAGGGGGGGACACCCGCCCCCCCGCCCCCGGGTCGCCGTGGCATCGCCGCGGCGTCCGCCGTCACCTCGGGAGCTGGCGCAGGGCGGCGAGGACGAGGGCGACGGCCGTCAGGGAGAGCGCGACGCAGGGCACCAGCAGCCGCTGGGGCGCCGGGAGCCCGGGGAGGCCGGCGCTCTCGGCGTCGCCGCCGTCCCCCTCGCAGGATGCTGGGGTGGGGGGGTGTGAGAACGCCACGACCGTCAATCTTCCGCCCTCCCGTCGATCGTCCTCCCGCCTGTCGGTCGTCCACCCCTCAATCACCCCCCCCCTCCCGTCAATCATCCACTGACCTGTCAGTCATTCAACTGTCCCGTCAGTCATCCAGGGTCCTGTCAGTAATCCACCCTCCCTTCGTTCATTCGACGTCCCGTCAGTCATCCCCCGTTCAGTCCATCATCCCCCCTTCACTCCATCATCCCCCCAGCTGTCAACCATCCTACAACCAGCTGTCAATCATCCTACAACCTCCTGTCAATCGTCATCCAACCTTGCAATCATCCTCCAACCACCTGTCAACAATCATAAAACCTCTTGTCAATCATCCTCCAAGCACCTGTCAATCATTCTCCAAGCACCTGTCAATCATCATCCAACCTCCTGTCAACCATCCTCCAACTTCCTGTCAATCGTCATCCAACCTGTCAATCATCCTCCAAGCACCTGTCAATCATCCTCCAACTTCCTGTCAACCATCCTCCAACTTCCTGTCAATCGTCATCCAACCTGTCAATCATCCTCCAACCTCCTGTCAACCATCCTCCAACCTCCTGTCAATCATCCTCCAACTTCCTGTCAACCATCCTCCAACTTCCTGTCAATCGTCATCCAACCTGTCAATCATCCTCCAAGCACCTGTCAATCATCCTCCAACTTCCTGTCAACCATCCTCCAACTTCCTGTCAATCGTCATCCAACCTGTCAATCATCCGCCAACCTCCTGTCAATCACCCTCCAACTTCTTGTCAACCGTCATCCAACCTCCTGTCAACCATCCTACGACCAGCTGTCAATCATCTTCCAACCACCTGTCAATTATCCTCCAATCTCCTGTCAATCATACTCCTAGCACCTGCCAATCATCCTGCAAGCACCTGTCAGTCATCCTCCAAGCCTGTCAATCATCATACAAGCACCTGTCAATCATCCTCCAAGCACCTGTCAATCATCGTCCAAGCTGCCAATCATCCTCCAAGCACCTGTCAGTCATCCACCAAGCCTGTCAATCATCCTCCAAGCTGCCAATCATCCTCCAACCTCCTGTCCATCATCCTCCAACCACCTGTCAATCACCCGACCAGACTGTCAATCATCCACCCACATCGTCAGGCCAACCGGTCGCCACGGGCGATACCTGCGTGCCGGGCGCCCCCGTGGCGGGTGGCGGCCCGGGTCCACTGGCTGGGCGTGGCGCCGGGCCCGTAGTAGGCGTCGCTGGGCCGCAGCCTCACCCGGAACTCGTAGCAGCGCCGCCCGTCGAGCCCCTCCACCGTCACCGCGCAGCTCTCGGACGCCTCCGCCGCCTGAGGACGGGACGTCACCACGGGGACACCGGGGGGTGGGGGAGGGGCGGGCGGGGGGACGAGAGAGGGAGAGAGAGAGAGAGAGTGGGTGGGGGCACCGGGGAGGGGCGGCCGCGGAAGCTTCCGGAAACCTTCCCGGCCGAGGCGTCGGGAGCTGGGTTACCGCGGCGACACAAGGGGAGGAAATGACCCCGGCCTGGGGGGCCACTTCCGGTTCCGGGAGGGGGAGGGGCGGAGGCCACTTCCGGTTCGGGGAGGGGGAGGGGCGGGGCCCACTTCCGGTTCCGGGAGGGAGAGGGGCGGCTGCCACGCACCGGAGGAGTGGGGCCGGCTGCCGGAAGCTTCCGGAAAAATTCCCGGGGCGGGTGCGGGGGGGGGAGGGGCGCGCCGGGTGGAAGGTGCGTGGGGGAGGGGCACTTCCGGTTAGAGAGGGGGAGGGGTGGCGGAGGGGGAGGGGCGCCCACCTCCTGCCAGCGGGCGTCGAAGTGGCCGCGGTACTGGACCTGGAAGAGGAGGCCGGCGCGCCCGGGGCCCCGGCACGTCAGCGTCGCCGCGTCCTCCCCGCGCCACGTCACCGACACGTCCCCCGGCGCCGCCGGCTGCACTGGGGACCGTCCGGAGGGGCGGGGTGGGGGGGGAGGGAGCGAAACGGAACCTCGTGGGTCGTCGTGGCGGCCGTTGGGGGAGGGGGCCGGAAGTGACGTCACCGGGGGCCGGAAGTGGGGGCGGGGCTTCCCCTCGGGGGACCACGGGTGTCCGTGGGGGGGAGGGTCGTTCCAAGGAGGAGGACGGGCGGAGACAGGAAGGGTCGCAAGGGAGGAGGAGGAGGAGAGATGCCCGTGGAGGAAGGGGACAGGAAGTGACGTCACCCGGGGCCGGAAGTGGGGGCGGGGCTTCGCCTCGGGGGACCCAGAGTGGGGGGGATGTTCCGTGGAGGAGGACACCGGAGACAGGAAGGGTTGGAAGGGAGGAGGAGGGGAGATGCCCGTGGAGGAAGGGCGCAGGAAGTGACGTCACCGGGGGCCGGAAGTGGGGGCGGGGCTTCCCCTCGGGGGACCCAGAGTGGTGGGGATGTTCTGCAGAGGAGGACACCAGGGACAGGAAGGGTTGGAAGGGAGGGGGAGGGACGCTGTCCGTGGACTATTGGGACAGGAAGTGACGTCGCCACGGGCAGGAAGTGACCCCGGGAGCCCCGGGTTCGGTCCATGGGTGGGGGAGGGGACGCCGACAGGAAGTGACGTCAGCGGGGACAGGAAGTGGAGGCCTGGGGCCTTCCCCAAGGAGCTCGGAAAGAGCCGCCCGAAGGAGCGGCCTGGGTGGGGGCAGGAAGTGACGTCGCCCCTGACAGGAAGCGAGCGGGGAGGCGGGAACGTAGTCCAGGGGAGACGGAGGAGGGGGATCTGACAGGAAGTGGCGTCGCCGGGGACAGGAAGTGGAGGTCTGGCGCCTTTCCCGGGGGGTCCTTGGATATATCCGCCCAAGGAGGTGCAGGTGCGGGGGCAGGAAGTGACGTCACCGGGGACAGGAAGTGACGTCACCGCGGACGGGAAGCGAGCAGCCAGCGGGAATTTCGGGCCGCGTGGGTGGGGGAGGGTTTGCTGACAGGAAGTGACGTCGCCGGGGACGGGAAGTGGAGGTCTGGGGCCTTTCCTGGGGGGTCCTTGGAAAGAGCTCCAAGGAGGTGGGGCATTGGAGACAGGAAGTGACGTCACCAGAAACAGGAAGTGTCCCCCGGGCACTCACGGTAGTCGTCCACGAACCAGCTGCGCTCGGCCAGGCTGTGGGTTCGGTTCCCGATGGAGAAGTGCAGCAGCTCGCTCCTGCCCGGCAGGACGCAGCCGCACGCCAGGCCCCCGCCTCCCCCGCCGCAGTCCAGGAGGTAGCGCGGGCACGGCCGGTGCGGCTTCTGCCCGGGCTCGCCGTCGTCGTCATACCTGCGGGGCGGCGGTCCCCCCAACGGATGTCATGGGGCCCCCCCACCAACCAATGTACTTCCTGTTGAGAGCTGTCAGTCATTCACAGCCCCTCCCTCCCACATTGTTACTTCCTGTTGAGAGCTGTCACTCACCCTTAGCCCCGCCCTCCCAAGTACACTTACTTCCTGTTCAGAGCCGTCACTCACCCTTAGCACCTCCCTCCCAAGTGCACTTACTTCCTGTTGAGAGCTGTCACTCACCCGTAGCCCCGACCTCCAAAGTACACTTACTTCCTGTTCAGAGCTGTCACTCACCCTAAGCCCCGCCCTCTCATTCAGTTACTTCCTCTTGAAAGATGTCACTCACCCTTAGCCCCGCCCTCCCAAGTACACTCACTTCCTATTAAGAGCTGTCCATCATCCACAGCCCCTCCCTCCCACACAGCTACTTCCTCTGGGAGCTGTCACTCACCCGTAGCCCCTCCCTCTCACACTCTTACCTCCTGTGAGAGCTGTCAGTCATCCACAGCCCCTCCCTCTCACACAGCTACTTCCTCTGGGAGCTGTCACTCACCCGCAGCCCCTCCCTCCCACAGTGTTACTTCCTGTTGAGAGCTGTCACTCACCCTTAGCCCCTCCCTCCCAAGTAAACTCACTTCCTGTAGAGAGCTGTCACTCATCCACAGCCCCTCCCTCCCAATTACACTTACTTCCTGTTCAGAGCTGTCACTCATCCACAGCCCCTCCCTCCCACACAGCTACTTTCTCTGGGAGCTGTCACTCACCCGTAGCCCCTCCCTCTCACACTCTTACCTCCTGTGAGAGCTGTCAGTCATCCACAGCCCCTCCCTCCCACACAGCTACTTCCTCTGGGAGCTGTCACTCACCCGTAGCCCCTCCCTCTCACACTCTTACCTCCTGTGAGAGCTGTCAGTCATCCACAGCCCCTCCCTCCCACACAGCTACTTCCTCTGGGAGCTGTCACTCACCCCTAGCCCCTCCTTCCCAAGTAAACTCACTTCCTGTAGAGAGCTGTCACTCATCCACAGCCCCTCCCTCCCAATTACACTTACTTCCTGTTCAGAGCTGTCACTCATCCACAGCCCCTCCCTCCCACACAGCTACTTTCTCTGGGAGCTGTCACTCACCCTAAGCCCCTCCCTCCCAAGTACACTTACTTCCTGTTGAGAGCTGTCACTCACTCGCGGCCCCTCCCTCCCACAGTGTTACTTCCTGTTGAGAGCTGTCACTCATTCACAGCCCCTCCCTCCCACAGAGCTACTTCCTCTGGGAGCTGTCACTCACCCGCAGCCCCTCCCTCTCACAGTGTTACTTCCTGTTGAGAGCTGTTGCTCATTCACAGCCCCTCCCTCGCCACACAGCCACTTCCTCTGGGAGCTGTCACTCACCCGCAGCCCCTCCCTCTCACACTCTTACTTCCTGTTGAGAACTGTCACTCACCCACAGCCCCTCCCTCCCACAGTGTTACTTCCTGTTGAGAGCTGTCACTCACCCGTAGCCCCTCCCTCCCACACTCTTACTTCCTGTTGAGAGCTGTCACTCACCCACAGCCCCTCCCCCAGCCCCTCCCCCTCCCCCCCCGCCGCGGGAACCTGTATGTGAAGGTGAGGTTGCGCCTGCCGGGCTCCCACGTGACCCGCACCGTCCGGAAGTCCAGGAACACCATCCTCACCTGCAGGGCGGGGCCTGCGTGGGGGGAGGGGAGGGGCCGGAAGTGCGGTGACGTCACGCGCACGGCGCGTGGGGGGGGGAGGGGCGCGGACGACCTCACCATTGGGCTTCCCGGCCTTTTCGTGCAAGGTGCCGCGGGTGGGGGCGGGGCAAGGGGAGGGACCGGAACTGCGGCTACGTCGGACTTCCTCCGGCTGCCATGGCAACTGCGGAATTTAAGTTCCAGCGTTTCCGCGCTGAATCGTAATATTTTCATGAGGTTTTTTTTTGTTTTTTTTTTTTTTTGGTTATTTCAGGAGTAATTAACTAGAACGACTGCGGTCAATGAGCCTGTCAATCAAATGTCACGCATGTATGAATGAATGAATGAATGAATGCACGGATTAATGGTTGAGAATGGATGAGTGCTCTCGAACTGTCAGTCAAACGTCACACATGAATGAATGAGCGAATAGGGTTGTACGAATGAATGAATGAATGAGTGAACAAATGAATGCAGGACCACCTGCGTTTACACCTCTGTGAAGGTCGCCCCTCGAGTTGAGTGCGCCAAAGCAGTGTCCCACATGAATGAATGAATGAATGAATGCATGGAGTGGAACGAGTGAATGAATGATGGAGTGAATTAATGAGTCAGCGGGAGAATGACCGATTGAGCGGGATAGATGAGCGAACAAACGATTGGCAAGGGTCGGCGAGTGAACGAGTGCGTGAGGGAGGGCGTGATGGAGTCAGTGAGTGGGTGAATGAATGAATCCATGAATGCCTGAATGAATGAATGAATCGGGGAAAAAAATCTCCCTAACAAAATAAAATACCCCCTCCCTGCCCTATGACGGAGACACGTGACACCACTTCCCACCCCAGGCCCACGAGGGGGGGGGGACTTTTATTTTGTTTTCAGTGTGCATTGATTGACAGGTGGAGGGGAGGATGATGAGGAGGGGGGGTGTGGGGGGGCACCAGAGAAAATAGGATTCTGGGACAGGAAGTGGGACTTTTCTCGCAAGGTTTCCAGCAGATTGGAGAGCGAGAAAAGGACCCGCAGACAGGAAGTGGGACTTTTCCCAGACAGGAAGTGGGACATTTTTGCCTCCAGGTTTCCAGGAGGTGGGGCGCGAAAGGAGGACCGAGGGACAGGAAGTGGGACTTATTCTCCCCGCCATGTTCCCAGCAGCTTGGAGGGTAAGGAAAGGACCCACAGGCCGGAAGTGGGACTTATTTTTCTCCCTGCTTTTCATATCTTGGAGCGCGAAAAAAAGGACCCGCAGACAGGAAGTGGGACTTATTTTTCTCCCTGCTTTTCATATCTTGGAGCGCGAAAAAAAGGACCCGCAGACAGGAAGTGGGACTTTTTTCTCCCCTGGGTTCAAGCAGCTTGGGCCGTGAAAAAAGGACCGAGAAACAGGAAGTTGGACCTATTTTTAACCCGGGTTTCCATAACATGGGGCGTGAAAAACGGACCCAGGGAAGAGAAGTGTGACTTGTTTTTTTCCCTCGTTTACGGCAGCTGGGAGCGCGAAAAAAGGACTCCCGGACAGGAAGTGGGACTTTTTTCACCCTCTGTTTCCCCCGGGTGGAGCGCGAGAAAAGGACCTAGGGAAAAGGAGAGGGGGTGGGCAGGAAATGGAACTTATTTCACCCCTAGGTTTCCAGCGGGTGGGGGCGCGAAAAAAGGACCCACGCACAGGAAGTGGGACTTATTTCTTCCCCAGGTCTCCAGGAGGTTGGGGCGTGACAAAGGGGCCCAGGGACGGGAAGTGTGACTTATTTTTTTACTCGTTTACAGCAGGGGGGAGCGCGAAAAAAGGACTGAGAGGACAGGAAGTGGGACTTATTTTTTTTCCCTCCTACGTTTCCCACAGGTGGAGCGTGAAAAAAGGACCTCGGGAACAGGGGAGGGGGGGAGCAGGAAGTGAGACTTATTTCTCCACCAGGTTCCCAGCAGCTTGGAGCGTGAAAAAAGGAACCCAAGACAGGAAGTGGGACTTATTTCTCCCCCGGGGCTCCAGCAGGTAGGAGCGTGAAAAAAGGTCCTAGGAAACGTGGGGTGGGGCAGGAAGTGAGACTTATTTCTCCACCAGGTTTCCAGCAGCTTGGAGCGTGAAAAAAGGAACCAAAGACAGGAAGTGGGACTTATTTCTCCCCCAGGGTTACAGCAGCTGGTGGTGTGAAAAAAGGACCCAGGGACGGGAAGTGGGACTTATTTCACACCTAGGTTTCCAGCAGCATGGAGCGCGAAAGTCGGACCCAAACAGAGGAAGTGGGACTTATTTCTCCTGCTGGTTTCCAGGAGCTTAGGGCGTGAAAAAGGGACCCAAAGACAGGAAGTGGGACTTATTTCTCCCCCAGGGTTGCAGCAGTCTGGGGCGTGAAAAACGGACTCAAGGACAGGAAGTGGGACTTATTTCACGCCTTGGTTTCCAGCCACTTGGGGTGTGAAAAAGGGAGCCACGGACAGGAAGTGGGACTTATTTCACGCCTAGGTTTGCAGCCACTTGGGGTGTGAAAAAGGGACCCCCAAAGACAGGAAGTGGGACTTATTTCACACCTAGGTTTCCAGCAGCTTGGAGCACGAAAAAAAGGACCCATGGACAGGAAGTAACGTGTGACTTATTTCACCCCTAGTTTCCAGCAGCTTGGGGCGAGAAAAAAGGGACCCACCTACCGGAAGTGGGACTTATATCATGCCCAGCTTCCAGCGGCGTGGAGCGTGAAAAACGGACCCGGTGGTGGGGGAGGGGGGGAAGTGGGCAGCTTCCCCCCCTCCCCCACACACCACGTGTCCAGGAGCTCGGAGCGGGATTCGAACTCCCCACCCAGTGGGATTCGAACCCCGTGTCCCCCAGACTCCACCCCGGCCGGGACGGGGGCGGGATTCGCATCCGCGACCCAAAGAAGGAGGACAGGGATTCGAACCCGTGTCCCTCTCCCCCCCCACTTTCCCACATAAGCGGAGGCGGCGGGATTCGAACCCCGGCTCCCCAAGAGCCGCGGCAGAGCGGCCCCCTCCCTTCCCCCCACTCACCGCCATCACTGGCTTCCTCCTCCTCCTCCTCCTCCTCCTCCTCCTCCTCCTCCCGCCAGGGCGCCGCCGCCATGTTGGGCATCAGCAGCAGGAGGACGACGACGGACGCGGGCAGGGCGGCCGCCGCCATGGGGCACAGACGGACGGACGGAAGGACGGACAGACAGACACAGGGACGGGCGGACAGACAGACGGGCGGGCGGGCGCGGAGGGCATTGAGAAAGAGGAAGAGGGCTTTGGGGAAGTGATGGCGGTTGATGGTTATCCGGGGAGGCCGCGCCGAGATCGACGGGGGAGATAGAGACGGGGGGGAGGGGCGGGACGGACGGACAGACTGACAGACGGACGGAGGGACGGATGGAGGGGGATGGGCGCGTGGGTGGATGGATGGATGGATGGATTGATTGACAGGCGTGGATGGGGGCGGGACTGATTGGATGATTGACAGGTGGGGGCGGGAGGCGGGAGGGGGGACGGAGGGAAGGACGGACGGACGGACAAAGGACGGACGAAGGGACACAGAGCTGGACAGGATGGTGGGGGAGGGTCTGGCTGGGTGATTGACAGCTGTGTGGGGGAGGGGCTCACTGATTGATTGACAGGAGGGGGAGGCGGATGATTGACAGGCGGAGGGAGGGGTCAGGGCGAGGGGAGGGGGTGGATGATTGACAGGTGGGGGGAGGCAGATGATTGACAGGGGGAGGGAGGGGTCAGGGCGAGGGGAGGGGGTGGATGATTGACAGGTGGGGGGAGGGGATGATTGACAGGCGGAGGGAGGGGTCAGGGCGAGGGGAGGGGGTGGATGATTGACAGGTGGGGGGAGGGGATGATTGACAGGCGGAGGGAGGGGTCAGGGCGAGGGGAGGGGGTGGATGAATGACAGGTGGGGGGAGGGGATGATTGACAGTCGGAGGGAGGGGTCAGGGCGAGGGGAGGGAGTGGATGATTGACAGGTGGGGGGAGGGGATGATTGACAGGCGGAGGGAGTGGTCAGGGCGAGGGGAGGGGGTGGATGATTGACAGGTGGAGGAGGGGATGATTGACAGGCGGAGGGAGGGGTCAGGGCGACTGGAGGGGGGAGGGGAGAGGAGAGGGTGGATGATTGACAGGCGGAGAGAAAGAGGCCGGTGGGCGGGGCCTGCGGGATGTGATTGACAAGGCGGCGGGCGCAGGGGTTTGATTGACAGGTCCGTGTCGGAGGTGGGCGGGGCATGGGCGGAAAGGGGGCGGGGCCTGCCTTCCTGGCAGCGCCCTGCCTGTCCATTTGCGTACCATTAGCATATCATTTGCATGCGTGCGGCCCGCCCCTCCCCCCACGCCCCATGTGCCCCTGCGACTGGGGTCTGCGTAGGTGGGGGAGGGGTGATGAGGACAGGACAAAATAAAAGTCCCCCCCCCCCCCCGTCCCGCGCCCTCCGATTTGAGAAGTGGGACAGACGGACGGACGGACTGACTGACGGCGGGGGCGGGGGATGAGGAAGGAGGCGCGCGGATGGGGTTTCCCAACTCTTCCTCACCGCAGCCCGCCCCGTGACTCAGCTGCCAGCGGACGGACGGACGGACGGACGGACGCTTGGACGGACGGACGGACCGACCAGCGACCAGCGCATGGCCCCGGGTGAGTCCGTTATCGGTGCGTCCGTCTGTCCTTCCTTCCTTCCTGAGTGAGGGAGGCCTGGGCGGCGGACGCAGAGGATCATGGGAGTAGGCAGGGGTTGGAGTGTGTGCGGTGGGGGGGAGGGGTGCGGGGTGGAGGGACGGACAGACAGACAGACAGACAAGTCCAGAAAGAGAGAGACAGAGAGAGAGGGAGCAGGTGGGGTTTCCCCTCCCTGGGCAGCAGGGGCTGGAGGAGTGACGTCACGCGCAAGATGGCGGCAGGGGAGGGGGGGGAGTGCTCAAGTCTCGCGAGATTTGGGTGACGGTGGGGGGAGGGGGAAACGGTGAGATGTCGCCCGAGGTGGGCCGTCGTTCGTTCATTCATTCATTCATTCACTCACTCACTCACTCATTCCCAGCGTGGCTCCACGGGGGCTGAGGTGCGCGCCCCGCCCCCGCGGTGGGAAACTGTGAGGGGTCTCGCGAGATTTCGAGGGGCCGCCCTCCGCGGGGACGGCGAGACCTCGTTCTCTCACTCGTTCATCCATTCACTCATTCATTCCCGGCGTGCCTCCCGTGGAGCCGGAGTCTCGCGAGAGGCCACAGTCTCGCGAGATTTTGCAGTCCCGCCGTCGCTTTACCCACCCGGCGCGCCTCCGCGGAGCCGAAGTCTCGCGAGATTTCGCAGTCCCGCCGCCATCCGGCCGCTCATTCATTCCTTCATTCATTCGTTCTCTCGCTCCCCACGTGTCCCCGTGGATCTGAAGTCTCGCGAGAGTTGTAGGAAACCCCCCCACCCCCGCGGGAACGTTTAAGCTCTCACCGGAGTTCCATGACGGGGACGGGTAGATCTCGCGAGACCTCGCAGCACTGCTGCCGGGCACTCATTCATTCATTCATTCACTCGTTCACTCGTTTCCCACCGACTGCATGGGGAGCGGAAGTCCACAGCCAACCGGTGACGTCACTTCCTCCCCAGGTTGTGGGTGTGGGGGATGGGGGGTCGCTGAGGGGCGTTGCTCCCTTCCCAGCATGCAATGCGGCCTCACGGCGGCCCCCCCACCCCCGCCCCGCGTGCGTCCGCAGCCTCGTCGCCCCGCCCTCCGCGGCTGCTGCTGCTGCTGGTGATGATGATGATGATGACGACGGACCCCGCCGTGCCCCTGCCACATGCCCGGGAAACCCCAGGTCAGTGTGGCCACGCCCCCCTCCTGGGACGGCGCCCCGACCCTCTACACAGAGTGATTGGCAGCTGTGACTCGCGAGGCCACGCCCCCAAGCGGATGATTGACAGTTCGTCATGCCTAATGGGCGGGACTTCCTGTGCCAGGCCCTTCCCTGAGAATGATTGACAGATCAAACTGATTGAGGGGGGAGGGACTTCCGGCGCCACGCCCTAGCTTGGGATGAGTGACAGCTCTGCGGCTGGAGGAGGGACTTCCTGTGCCAGGCCCGCCCTGAGGATGACTGACAGCTCACAGCGTCTAGGGGGAGGGACTTGCGGTGACAAGGCCCAGTTGAGGATGATGGACAGCTCAGATCATGAAAGTTTATGGGCGGGACTTCCTGTGCCAGGCCCTTACCTGAGAATGATTGACAGATCAAATTGACTACGGGGGAGGGACTTCCGTCACCACGCCCTAGCTTGGGATGATTGACAGCTCTGCGACTAGAGGATGGACTTCCTGTGCCAGGCCCGCCCTGAGGATGACTGACAGCTCACAGGGTCTAGGGGGAGGGACTTCCGGTGACAAGGCCTAGTTGGGAATGATTGACAGCTCAGCTCAGGGAAGGTTAGGGCGAGGGACTCTTGTGCCACGCGGTATCTGTGGTTGATTGACAGCTCATGCTGGTGGGGGCGGGACTTCCTGTGCTATGATCTAACTATGGATCACAGATCATAGAAGGGGAGGGACTTCCTGTGCCAGGCCCTCAATGAGTTTGATTGACAGCTCACAGAGACTAAGGGGAGGGACTTCCGGAGTCACGCCCTAGCTGAGGATGATTGACAGCTCGTGGTGGGTTAGGGCGAGGGACTCCTGTGCCACGTTGTGTCAGAGTTTGATTGACAGGAGATGCAGGTAGGGGCGGGACTTCCTGTGCCAGGCCCTCCTTGAGGATGACTGACAGCTCAAAGGCACCAGGGGGGAGGGACTTCCGGTGGCACGCCCTATCTTGGAATGATTGACAGCTCACATGACTAGGGGAGGGAGATTCTGTGCCACACTGTATCTGAGGTTGATTGACAGATCATGGAGGTAGGGGCGGGACTTCCTGTGCCACGCCCCACGTAGAGGATGACTGACAGCTCGCACCCACCTCCTTGAGGGTGATTGACAGTTAATTTGAACAAGGGGGAGCGTTTAGAGGATGATTGGCAGCCCATGGCACTAGTGGGCGGGACTTCCTGTAATAGGCCCTACCTCCAGAAGAGTGAATGTTCATATGAAAGGGGTGGGGAGGGGCCTGAGGATGATTGACAGCTCGTCGTGGGAGGGATTTCCTGTGCCACGCCCTGTCCAAGTGTGATTGACAGCTGACCGTGGGTATTGGCTGGCACTTCTGGTTCCACCACCCTACCAGTAAAGTGTGATGGACAGCTCAGTGACGACAGGGCGGGACTTCCTGTCACACACCCTCACCAGGTATGATTGACAGTCCACGGTGAGAGGTGGGGGTGGGACTTCCTGTTCCACATCCGCCCTGAATGTGAGGGGCAGCGCCCAGTGTTTAACGGGGTGTAACCGACAGCTCAGAGTGAAGAGTGGGAGGGACTTCCTGTCCTACATCTTCATTATGATTGACAGCTCACTGACAAGTGGGAGGGACTTCCTTTTACAGCCTCACTAAGTATGATTGACAGATCAGGGTGACCAGGTAGGAGGGACTTCCTTTCCCAGTGCTGTATTATGATTGACAGCTGTCTCGTGGGAGGGACTTTGTTGCCACACCCTCGCTGAGTATGATTGACAGATGAGAATCACCAGGTGGGAGGGACTTCCTGTCCCACGCCTTAACTATGATTGACACCTCACTGGAAAGTGGGAGGAACTTCCTCACCACACCCTCTCTGAGTATGATTGACAGCTCACTGACAAGTGGGAGGGACTTCCTGACTACAGCTTCGCAAAGTATGATTGACAAACGAGAGTGACCGGGTGGGAGGGACTTCATAACCGACAGCTCAGAGTGAAGAGTGGGAGGGACTTCCTGGCCACTCCCTCGCTATGATTGACAGATGAGAGTCACCGAGTGGGAGGGACTTCCTGTCCCACGCCTTAACTGATGGATATCTCACTGGCAAGTGGGAGGGACTTCCTTGCCACAGCCTCACTAAGTATGACTGACAGATCAGGGTGACCAGGTAGGAGGGACTTCCTGTCCCAAGCCTTAACTATGATTGACAGCTGACTGACAAGTGGGAGGGACTTCTTTGCCACACCCTCGCTGAGAATGATTGACAAATTAGAGTCACTGGGTGGGCGGGACTTCCTGTGCCACACCTTTATATTGATTGACAGAACACTGACAAGTGGGAGGGACTGCCCTGCTCAACCCTCGCTGACTATGATTGACAGATCAGGGTGACTTGGTGGGAGGGACTTCCTGTCCCACGCCTGTATTATGATTGATAGCTGTCTCGTGGGAGGGACTTCCTTGCCACACCCTCGCTGAGTGTGATTGACAGCTCACGGGAAAGTGGGCGGGACTTCCTCGCCACTCTCTAGGTCTGATTGACAGACGAGAGTTACCGTGTGGGCGGGACTTCCTGTCCCAGGCCTTAACTATGATTGGCAGCTCCGGGCGGCTGTGGGCGGGACTTCCTGTCGTACTCCCTCTCCCCCCCCCCCCGCCCCAGGCCGAGCCCCGGAGGAGGAGGAGGAGGAGGATGAGGAGGAGGAGGAGGAGGAAGGCCGTGCGTCGGGCACGGCGGCCCGGGACTTCTCGTGCGTGCTCTACGACGCCGCCTTCCTCAACTGCTCGTGGCGCCCGGGCCGCGCCGCCCCCCGCGACGTCCAGTACTTCCTGTTCACGGCCAGCCACAGGTGACCGGAAGCGGCCCGGGGGGTGGGGGGGAGGGGGAGGGGCGGGGCGCGGGACTCGAACCTGCCACCCCGTCGCCGTAGAGACCGCCGGCGCGAGCGCGAGTGCCCCCAGTACGTGACGGCGGCGCCCGGCGGCCTGCACACGGGCTGCCACGTCCGCGACCTCTCGGCCTTCGGCTCCCAGAACTACTTCCGGGTCAACGGCAGCAGCGGCGGCGGCGGCGGCGGGGCCGTCGGCGTCCTCTACACCCGCCTCAGCGCCAAGCAGATCGGTGAGGAAGCCACCCGAAAAAAACGGGCTTTTCTTTTTTTTTCTTTTGCCATTTCTTTGTTTTTTTTAAATTTTTTTATTAGCATTTTCCATGATTTAAAAAAAAAAAAAAATCCCACGGTAATTCGCTTCTTCCCCTCCCCCCCACCTCCCCTGTTGTTTTTTTTCCCCCGTCAATTTTATTTTTATGTTTCATTTTTATTTTATTTTATTTTTAAATTTAATTTTATTCTTTTAATTTTATTTTTTCCCACCAGTTTTAATTAACCTTTTCTCTGATTATATAAAAAAAAATCCCATGGTAATTATCTTCTTCCCCTCCCCCCACCTTCCCTGTTGTTTTTTTCCCCCCCTCAATTTTATTTTATGTTTTATTTTCATTTTATTTTATTTTTAAATTTAATTTTATTCTTTTAATTTTTTTTCCCATCATTTTTAATTAACCTTTTCTATGATTATATATTTAAAAAAATTCCCATGGTAATATCTTCCCTTCCCCCCCACTCCCCCGGGTTATTTCTTCTTGGAAAAAAAAAATAATTTATTTTCGATGAAACGTAAGCCCGCGATGATATTAATTTTCGGCCCTGATTTCTGAGCGGGGAAAATAAAAAAAAAATATATATATATCCATTTTTAATCCTCGATTTCGTAAATGATTGCAATTTTTAAAAAGGGGGCACGTGGTGGCGGAGGGAGGGAATTAATTAACGTGGGATTTTTTTTTTTTTAATAATCATGGAAAACGCTGATAAAAATTTTTAAAAAATAAAATAAATAAAATAAATAAAAATGGTGACCAAAAGAGGAGCTCACAGGCTCTCTTAAGCAAAAATAAATAAATAAATAAATTAGATAAAATAAAAATAAAAAAAATTCTAAATCTTAACTATTTAAAGAGAAAGATGTAACAATTTTTTTTAATTAACATTTTCCATGATTATGAAATACATCCCATGGTAATTCCCTCCCTCCCCGTAATTTTCGGTGCATAAATATGTACAATGTAAATATTTCCTGAACCCGAGGAAATACCTGCACGTCGCATTTCTCTTTTTTTTCCCTCTTTTTCCTTTTTTTTAAATTTCGTTTCACAAAATCCTATTTATTAGCCTTTTACGTGACTACGAAAGAGCGAAGTGTTTCTGAAAACCACATCCGGGTGTTTTTTTTTCTTCTTCTTCTTTTTTTTTTTTTAAAAAAAAAGGGAAACATCAGAGAGAGAGAGAGATACCGGCATAAAAAAAAATAAAAAAAAAAACTCCCCTTCCCCCCCCAAAAAAAAAAATCAGGAAAAGTTAAAGGGAAAGGGCCGTCGCGCTCACACGTCCGTGCGTCCGTCCCTCGCCTCCCGCAGAGCGGTTCCGCCCGCCGGGCGACGTGCAGGTGGCGTGCGACGCGTCTCGGTGCCGCGTGTCGTGGTCGCAGCCGCGCACCTGGCTGCCGCTGCGCTTCCTCGACTTCCACTACCAGCTGCGCATCCGCCCCAAGGTGGGTGATCGACAGGCGGGCGGGTGATTGACACGTGTAGGGAGTGACTGACAGGTGTAGGGAGTGATTGACAGGTGTAGGGGGTGATTGACAGGTGTAGGGGGTGATTGACAGGTGTAGGGGGTGATTGACAGGCGGGCGGGTGATTGACACGTGTAGGGAGTGATTGACAGGTGTAGGGGGTGATTGACACGTGTAGGGAGTGATTGACAGGTGTAGGGAGTGATTGACAGGCGGGCGGGTGATTGACACGTGTAGGGAGTGATTGACAGGTGTAGGGGGTGATTGACACGTGTAGGGAGTGATTGACAGGTGTAGGGAGTGATTGACAGGTGTAGGGAGTGACTGACAGGTGTAGGGAGTGATTGACAGGCGGGCGGGTGATTGACAGGCGGGCGGGTGATTGACAGGTGTAGGGGGTGATTGACAGGCGGGCGGGTGATTGACAGGTGTAGGGGGTGATTGACAGGTGTAGGGAGTGATTGACAGGTGTAGGGAGTGATTGACAGGCGGGCGGGTGATTGACACATGTAGGGAGTGATTGACAGGCGGGTGGGTGGTTGACAGGTGTAGGGAGTGATTGACAGGCGGGCGGGTGATTGACAGGCGGGCGGGTGATTGACAGGTGTAGGGGGTGATTGACAGGTGTAGGGAGTGATTGACAGGTGTAGGGGGTGATTGACAGGTGTAGGGAGTGATTGACAGGTGTAGGGAGTGATTGACAGGCGGGCGGGTGATTGACACATGTAGGGAGTGATTGACAGGCGGGTGGGTGGTTGACAGGTGTAGGGAGTGATTGACAGGCGGGCGGGTGATAGACAGGCGGGCGGGTAATTGACAGGTGTAGAGAGTGATTGACAGGTGGGCAGGTGATGTGACTGCTCTGTGGTTGATTGACAGGCGGGTGTGTGATTGACAGGTGGACGGGTGACTTTTTTTACAGTCGGGTGGGTGATTGACAGATGTAGAGGGATTGATGGGTGGGCGGGCATTTGACTGCTAGGAGGGGTGATTGACAGGCGGGCAGATGACTGACACGTGTAGGGAGTGACTGACAGCTCTGTGGGCAGTTGGTGGGAGGGTGGGTGAGTGACAGGTGGGCGGGATATTTGGCTGAGGGGTCGATGATTGACAGGCAGGCGGGTAATTAGGCTGTTGGGTGGTTGATTGACAGGCGGGCAGGTGATTGACAGGTGGCAGGGAGTGATTGACAGGTGGGCGGGGGGAGGGGCCGGGCGACAGGGGAAGTCTGCACTCTGTCTCTCACCGTCTCTCGGTGTCTCTGTCTGTGTGTCTCTGTGTCTCCGCCTCCGCCTGTGTCTCTGGGCGTCCGGCCGTCTCTGCGTCCGTCCGTCCGTCCGTCCACGTCTGCGCAGCACGCGGAGGACGAGTCGGACGACGGCGCCCACTTGGTGAGCGAGGGCCGGGCCGGGGGGGGGGGGGCCGGAAGTGACGTCGGGCGGGGCCGGGAGCTGGGGGCGGGGCTTGCGAGGGGGCGGGGACGGGGAGATGATTGACAGGAGGGTGGGAGGAAGGGGGAAGAGCAGGGACACGGCAGTGATTTGCAGGTGGAGGAGGCGGGTGATTGACAGGCGGGAACAGGAAGAGGAGGGCGGAGGAAGCGATGATTGACAGGTGGGAGGGTTACGGCAGGCGGCCGTCTGACAGGCTTCCTGTCCGTCTGTCTGTCCGCACGACGGAACACCGACACGCTCCCCCCCGCCCCCGGCCCCCAGGTGAACGTGGCGAGCCCGGAGGAGCGCTCGTTCGTGTTCCCGAGCCCGGCGCCCCGCCCCCGGCAGGAGGTGCGCGTGCGCGCGGGGGACGTGCGGGGCCCGCTCTGGAGCGCCTGGTCCGCGCCCGCCGAGTTCGGTCAGGAAAAAAATTTAAAAAAAAAAAAAAAAAAACCCGGCTGCCCCTCCCCCACCCCCGCGGCAACGCCCCCCTCCCCCACGTGACGCCGCCCCTCCCCCTGCCGCAGGGTCCGACGCGCCCGGAGCCGCCGCCGCCGTCTACCTCGCGGCCGTGCTGGGCACCGTCGCCGCCGCCCTGGGGCTCGGGCTCTGCCTCGCCAGGTCGGTGCCCGGGAACTCCACTTCCGGCAAAGCGTGACGTCACTTCCTGCCCGCGCCCCTCCCCCTCCCCCCCGCCCCCCCCCGCAGTGGTGCCTGCCTGCCGCGTCTCCGGGAGGGATCCTTCCCGCCGCTTCCGGCCTCGGCCGACGTCACTTCCTGTCCACCCTCCATGGAACCCGCCCCCCCACCAACCCTCCGAGGTCGCTAGGCTCTGAACCGCCCACTTCTGCTTCCTGTCCCCGGTGACGTCACTTCCGGCCCCCGGCACCCCCCCGCCCCACCTCCGTGGACACCCTCCCAGATCCCCTGGGAGGGTCCCTCCGCTCACTTCCTGTTTCGGGCGACGCCACTTCCTGTCCCCGGTGACGTCACTTCCGGTCCGCACCCTCGCACCTCCACGCGCTCCCTCCTAGGTCCCCTGGGGAGGCTCCTCCCCCCACTTCCTGTCCCCCGTGACGTCACTTCCTGCCCCCACCTCTCGGTCCCCTGGGGAGGCTCCTCTCTCCGCTTCCTCTCTGCGGTGACGTCACTTCCGGCCCCGCCCCTCTCGGCACCTCTCCTCCCCCGCTTCCTGTCCCCGGTGGCGTCACTTCCGGCCCCGCCCCTCCGCTTCCCCGCCCCACTTCCGGTCTGCGCTGACGTCACTTCCGCCCCCTCCCCCACCCCCCCGCAGGGCGGTGTCTTCGATGTCCGTGTTCGGCCCGGTCCCGGGCATCAGGGACAAGCTGACGGAGGACGCCGGCGCCGTTGCCGGGGTGAGCGGGGGGGGCGGGGCCTCCGCGGATGATTGGCAGCTGCCGACTGGTATTATGGGATGCCACACCCCAGCGTCGCGGCAGCCACCCCCCCCCCCCCGACTGCCGGTGACGTCACGGCGGCCCAGCCCCTCCCATCCCCCCACGCGGGCTATTATGGGATGCCACGTCCCAATGACGTCATGGCGACCCAGACCCCCCACGGATATTATGGGATGCCACCCCACAGCGACGTCATGGCAACCCATACCCCACGTGGTATTATGGGATGTCACATCCCAATGGCGTCATGGCGACTCATTCCCCACTCTTATTATGGGATGTCACATCCCAATGACGACATGGCGACTCATTCCCCACTCATATTATGGGATGCCACATCCCAATGACGTCATGCCGACTCATTCCCCACTCATATTATGGGATGCCACCTCACAATGGTATCATGGCAACCCATCCCCATTCATATTATGGGATGCCACATCCCAATGATGTCATGGCGACTCATTCCCCACTGGTATTATGGGATGCCACATCCCAATGACGTCACAGCAGCCCATTTCCCCCATGGTATTATGGGATGCCACATCCCAATGACGTCATGGCGACTCATTCCCCACTGGTATTATGGGATGCCACCCTTCGGGAAAAGTAATGGCAACCCATGGCCCAGTTGTCATGGGAACCCGTTGCCCGGGAGACTGGCCCTGTGACCTCTGCCCTCCCCCCACGTGTGCGATCTATTCCCCCAGAACCTACCTGTCGCCATGGCAACGGAGAAGCACGAAGAGGAGGAGGAGGAGGCGGCGGGGGACGTGCTGACCGTGCAGGAAGTGGGCGCCGCCGCCGCCGCGCAATAAACATGTGCCGGGGGAAGCGCCGTGTGTGGCTGGACTCGAACTCAGGGCCTGCGAAAGAGGCTTTGTCAGCAGGGCCCTAAGTGCGTGGGGTTTGTCAGCGTGTGCGTGGGGGGCGGGGTTCGCGCTGGGGGCTTTGTTCGCGAGGCCAGCCTGGGCTACGTGCTCCCTGCAGGTCCAACCTGGGCTGCGTAATAGATTTGAGGCCAGCCGGCTGGGGGCTGCAAGAGACGTTTGAGTCTAGCCTCGGGTACACCGTGAGGTGAGGTCCAACCTGGGCTACGTACAGCGTTTGAGGCCGAGCCGGGCCACGTCGGGCACTTGAGCCGAGCCTGGGCTCGCCTGGGTGTGTTCGGGGCCAGCCTGGGCTAACCAGTGAGCTCACATAGTACGTTCGAGTCTGACCTGGGCTACATGCTGGAAATGAGGGCCAACCTGGGCTACACGCGGGATTTTTTTTTTATTATTATTATTTGAGGCAGGCTTCAGATACGGTGGGTGTGAGTCTAGCCTGGGCTACCTACGAACATCAGGGTCAGCCTGGGCTAGGCAGTGAATTGCGCTCTTGCTTGAGTGTGTGGGTCCAGCCTGGGCTACGTCGTAGACGTGAGTGTGAAGCCCTCGCTGCCTGCACGTTACGACGTTTGGGTCTAGCCCGGGCTACATAAGGAGGGCTGGTCCAACCTGGTCTCTGCAGCGACTCTCACGCAACCCGTGCTACGTGTTACCTGGAGTCTAGCCTGGGCTACATTACTGAGCTTGGGGCTGCCGTGTGGAAAATCCAGCCTGGGCTCCTGACACTGAGGCAAACCTGGGGAGCTTGAGTCTAGCCTGGGCTACGCAGTGATTCCGAGGCCCTCCTGGGCTATGCTGTGAGTTCGAGCGCAGCCTGGGCTACGTCTTGATTTCGGGGCCAGCCTGGGCTATGTAGGCGGATGGAGGCCTCCCCGGCCACATTGGATTTAGCCTGGGCTACACAGTGAGGTCAGGTCCAACCTGGGCTACATAGTCACTTCAGGGCCACCTTCAGCTACACGGCGGATGTGAGTCTATCCTGGGCTACATACTCAACTTGGGGCAAACCTGGGGCTACGTGGGGAATTTGCGTCTAGCCTGGGCTTCACACTTGGTCCAGGGCCAGCCTGGGCTACGTAGAGCCTTATGAGGACAGCATGGGCCACGTAATGAGTTCGAGTCTGGACCTAGCTACAGGTTACGCTTGAGTCTAGCCTGAGCTACACAGGAAATTCAGGTCCACCCTGGGCTAATTAACATGTGTGAGTCTAGCCTGGGCTACACAGCAGGCTCAAGGGCTTTGGGGCAATTCACTGGATGTGAGTCCAGCCTGGGCTAACTTGTGTTGTCCGTGGCTAGCCTGCGCTACGCAGTTCGAGGCTGGCCTGGGCTACATGGTGCCTTCGAATCCAACCTGGGCGATGTAGGGAGTTCGAATCCGGCCTGAGCTACGTGGAAGGATGAAGACTGGCCTGGGGGACGTCGTGAATCTGGGTCTAGCCTGGGCTCCTGACAAGGACGCAGACGTGGAGTCCATGGGGAACTTGAGCCCAGCCTGGGCTACGCCGTGATTCCGACGCCCTCCTGGGCTGTGTAGTGAGTTCGAATCCAGCTTGGGCCACCTACCGCACTTGAGTCTTAGCCTGGGGTACGTTGTGAGTTCGAGGCCTGCCCATAGTGAGTATGGGTCTAGCCTGGGGTACAATACGACGCAGGGTCCGGCCTGAGCTGCACTGAAAATTTGAGGCCGCCCGGGGCTACTTTGGGTGTTCAAGTGTGTCTAGCCTGGGCTACGTGAGCTCAGGACATATGCTGGCTTCGAGGCCAGCCTGGGCTACGTGCTAACATGGGCTACACGGGGAATAGAGTTCAGGGCTAGCCTGTGCTACACAGCGAGTTTGCAGCGAGCCCAGGGTAGGCATTAGTTTCCAGTCTAACCTGGGCTACACTGAGCGTTCAGGGCCAGCCTGGGCTACCTGAGGAACATGAGTGAGGCCAGCCCTGTCTACATGTAAATTAATCCGCAGTGTGGGCTGGTCTTGAGAAACGGGTCCAGCCTGTGCTACGTATGGAGTGTGACATGGGCAGGGCCAGCCTGGGCAACTTGGCAAATGTGAGTCTAGCCTGGGCAACATAGTGGGTTCAGGGCCAGCCTGGTCCACAGAGTGAGTTGGGGGTCACCTTGAGCCATGCAGTGGGTTTGAGTATAGCCTGGGCTACGTATCGAATTTGGGGTAAACCTGGGCTACACGGAGAAAGGGAATTTGACTCTGGCGTGCTATGTTGAGTCCTAGCCTGGGCTACACACTAGCGGGCTTAAGTCTAGCCTGGGCTACACGGTGAGCTCAAAGACGGCCCAAAGCACATATGGGTCTAGCCTGGGCTACGTCACAACGGCAAGTCCTACGATCGTGAATTTGAGCTTAGCTCAGGTTACCCCGAGAGTCAGAGGGCAGCCTGGGCTACGTGGAGAGTTCAAGGTGACCTTAGGCTTCATTTTGGAACCTGAGTCCAGCCAGGGCTTCATAATATTGAATAGGAGTCTAGCCTGGGCTACACAGTGACTGCAAGGCCAGCCTGGGCCACAGGTAGAGTTGACGGTCACCGCCAGCCACGGGTTGGGTTTGAGTCTAGCCTGGGCTACACCCTGAGGATGAGGCTGCCCTGGGTTACGTGGGTGGGTGTGGAGTCCAGCCTCGGCTAATTGGTGGCTTCAGGTCCAGCCTGGGCTACGCCGTGTGTTCAAGGCCAGCCCATAGCACATTTGTGTCTAGCCTTGGCTACCGACCGGCTCCAATGCCAGCCTGGGCCACATAGTGACTTGAAGGAAACCTTGACCCACATAGTGGGTTGTGAGTCTAGCCTGGGCTACATAGTGAGTTTGGGGACAACAGGCCAGCCTGGGCTACGTAGCAACTGCAAGGCCCACCTGTGTTCAAGGTCACTGTGACCTTCATATTGGACAAAATGCTCAATTCTGGGTCAACCTGAGCCACATGGAGCACTTCGGTCTAGCCTGGGCTAAACCGGGAGTTCAGGACCAGCCTGGGCTACGTAGTGCATTGAGGGCCAGCCTGGGGTATGTAGAGCCTTTCCGTCAAGCCTAGGTTATGTAGTGAGCTCAGGGTGAGCTCTGTCATTTAAGTTGATTTGAGTCTAGCCTGGGCTACAAATGGAGGTGAGGATCAGCCTGGGCTACATAGGACACCTGGGTAGGTGGCTTCAGGGCCAGCCTGGACTACAACGTGCTGTTGGGGTCTATCCTGGGCTACATAGAGAGTTTGAAGCCGGCTCCATTAATTAGTTTGCAGTCTAGCCTGGGCTACACGGTCGATTCAAGGTTATCTTTAGTGACCTAGCGGACGTGAGTCTAGCCTGGGCTACGTCGTTGGTTGGAGGCCAAGCCGGGATCCATATTCAATTTGAGTCCGCCGTGGACTCGCCAGGGAGCAAAGGGTCAACCTGGGCTATGCGGCGATTCCGAGTCTAGCCTGGGCTACGCACTGATGCTGGGTCCATCCTGGGCCATGTTGAGATTCCAAGCACAAGGGAGCCTGGGCTTCATGGGCAGTTTGCCCGCAAAAGGGCAAGCCTGGGCTAAGTGCCCACTCCAATGTGAGTCTAGCCTGGGCTATCTAGTGATTCTGACCCTGTCCCAGTCCACACGGAGTGGAGGGCCAGCCTGGGCTACATGGTGACTGCAAGGGCCAGCCTTGGCTACATGGTGATTCCAAGGCTGAACCTGGGTCTAGCCTGTGCCACGACACTGAGATCTCAGGTCTTCCGGGGCCAGCCTGGGCTACACAGTCGGTCGGTTCCAGGTTATCTTTAGCGACCCAGAGGATGTGAGTCTAGCCTGGTCTACGGCGTTTGTTGGAGGCCAGCCTGGGCTAAATAGTGAGTTGAAGTTCACCCCGAGCTACTCGATGGAGTTGAGTCTAGCCTGGGCAATGTACTGAGAATGAGGCCCAGGCTAGTTGGTGATCTCAGGGGCAGCCTGGGCTACATAGTGCCTTGGAGTCAAACCTGGGTTACGTAGTGATTTCTGGGCCATCCCCCTCTGTAAGGTAGATTTCAGTCTAGCCTGGGCTACACATGAAGTGCAGGGCACCCTGGGCTACACGGTGAACATGGGTCTAGCCTGGGCTACATCATGGCGTTAAGGACGGCCTGGGCTTCACGGGGAATTTGGGAGACACTTTGAGCTGTGGTCTAGCCTGGGCTATGTAGACTCTTCCGGGCTGGCCTCAGCTACGTAGTGAGCGTGCTGTCAGCCTGTGCCGTGCGGTGTGCTTGGGTCTGGCGCTGGGTCCATCCTGGGCCACGTTGAGATTCCAAGCACGTGGGACTAGCCTGGGCTACAGAGTGACTCCACGGGCAGCCTGGGCTACACGGTGCATTCGGAGAGTGCCCGGGCCACGTAGTGATTTGGGTGCTGTGGGCTTCAGTCTAGCCTGGGCTACATAGGGAATCTGGTACGAGCCTCTGGGCTACAATGACCTTGAGGCCAGCCTGGGCTACATCGTGATGCTTAAGCCAGCCTGGGCTTCACGGGCAGTTTGAGCCTGCGCTTGGAAACATAGTGAGGTCAGGTCCAGCCTGGGCTACGTTCTGACGAAACGGCCAGCCTGGGCTACGTAACCACTCCAAGGTAAGCCTGGGCTACGTAGTCCATGTGAGTCTAGCCTGGGCTAAGTAGTGATTCCAACTCTATCTCTGTCAACACAGAGTGGAGGGCCAGCCTGGGCTACATGGTCATTCCAAGGCACCTTGAGTCTAGCCTGTGCTACGGGAGTGAGTTTGATTGAGGCTAACCCAGGCTACCCCGTGATTCTGAGGCCAGCCTGGGCTACGTGCTGCCTTCAAGGTCACCTTCAGCTTCGTATCGGAGTTGAGTCTACCCTGGGCCTCACACGAGTTGGGGCGAGCCTGGGCTACTTAGGTGACTTTGGGTCTAACCTGGGATACTTGGTGAGTCTGAAGCCAGGCCTGTGCACACATTGATTTTCAGTCCAGCCTGGGCTACGTCAAGGTCACCCTCCGGTATGTCTGAGGCCAGCCTGGGCTACATCGGGGATTTGGGTGAAGCCCTGCCTGGACCATGTACTCATTGCATTGCATGGCCAGCCTGGGCTACTTAGGTAGGTGGCTTTAGGCCAGCCTGGGCTACACGGTGGTGTTGGGGTCCAGCCTGGGCTACGTAGTGAGTTTGAGGCCAGCTCCATTCATTAGGTTTCAGTCTAGCCTGGGTTAGACAAGGGAGCACAGGGCCAGCCTGGGCTACACAGTGTACTTGCTGTCAGCCTGGGCTATGCAGTGTACATGCGTCTAGCCTGGGCTATGCAGTGATGCTGGGTCCATCCTGGGCCACGTTGAGATTCCAAGCACAAGGGAGCCTGGGCTTCATGGGCAGTTTGAGCATGTGCTTGGAAACAAGGTGAGGTCGGGTCCAGCCTGGGCTACGTGCCCACTCCAAGGTGAGTCTAGCCTGGGCTATCTAGTGATTCTGACCCTGTCCCGGTCCACACGGAGTGGAGGGCCAGCCTGGGCTACATGGTGACTGCAAGGGCCAGCCTTGGCTACGTGGTGATTCCAAGGCTGAACCTGGGTCTAGCCTGTGCCACGACACTGAGATTTCAGGTCTTTCGGGGCCAGCCTGGGCTATGCAGTGTACATGCGTCTGGCCTGGGCCTTGCAGTGATGCTGGGTCTATCCTGGGCCACGTTGAGATTCCCAAGCATATGGGACTAGCCTGGGCTACAGAGTGACTCCAAGGGCAGCCTGGGCTACACAGCTAGTGCGGTGGATTTCAGTCTAGCCTGGGGCACAAATGACCTTGAGGCATACCTGGGGGAATTTGAGTCTAGCCTGGGATACATACAGTGAGTTCCATGCGGGCCTGGGCTGCGTGGAGACTCTGAGGCTAGCCTGGGCTACATGGTGATTATGAGGCCAGCCTGGGCTACAGTGGCTGTTCAGGGCCAGCCTCGAGTGCACAGGTCTAGCCTGGGCTACGTGCTGACTCCGAGGCCAGCCTGGGCCACACAGTCATTGCGAGGTCAGCCTGGGCTACGTCGTGATCTCGAGGGGAGGTGCACGGTGCATTGGAGGCTAGCCTGGGCTACACACAGTGGTGGGGGCCAGCCTGGGCTACGTAGGGAATTGGGTTGTAGCCTGGGACGCGGTGGGTGTGAATCCGGCCTGGGCGACGTCGTGCGTCCGGGGCCAGCCTGGGCTACACAGTGAGTACGAGGCCAGCCTGGGCTACACGTGACAGTTGAGTACCCGTTGGCTGCACGGGGAGCTCAGGGCTAGCCTGCGCTACGCAGTCTTCTTATTTCAACGCCACACAGGAGTCCGGCCCGGGCCACGCAGCGGCTCCGGGTCCAGCCTGGGCTACGGAGGCCACGGGTTCGAGGCCAGCCGGACACCCGCCGACTTGACCGACCACCCGGAGGGGCGTGGCCACGGAGAGGTGGGCGTGGCCTCCGCGGCACGCAGCCCGAGGGTCTTTGCGGACTGAGGGGCGGACTGTGGACGGACAGACGGACCGGACCGGACCGGCAGCGGTGGGAGGAGGACGCGTCCGCCCCGGAGGCCCCACGTCCCTGGTGACTGTCCATCAAATAGGCCACGCCCACCGGGCTGTCAATCAAACACTTAGGCCACGCCCACCTGGCTGTCAATCAAGAGGCCACGCCCGCTGGGCCCTGCGAGGCGGAGGTGTCTGGAGCCAGCTGTCAATCAAACAAGATGCCACGCCCACCGGGCTGTCAATCAAGCACGAGGCCACGCCCCGCTGGCTGCCCATCAAACGGTTAGGCCACGCCCACTGGGCCGTGGGAGGAAGAGGCGGGCGGAGCCAGCTGTCAATCACATAATAGGCCACGCCCACCGGGCTGTCAATCAAGCCAGAGGCCACGCCCCTCTGTCTGTCTGTCTATGGAGCGGGCCCGTGCGCCTCGCTCTCCCCTCCCCCTCCGTCCGTCTGTCCGTCCGTCCGTCCGCAGGGTTGTTTTTTTTCTTTTTTTTTTTTTCTTTTTTCTTTTTTTCTTTCTTGCCCCGGGTCGGGAGGGACAACAATGGCCGGAAGTTGCTCAACCGGCTCCTGGCAGGAAGAGGGCGAGGCCGACCACCCGCCGGCAACAACGCCGCCAACCAACCACCCCCCCCCACAACCCCCGGGGAGGAAGGACGGACGGACGGACAGACGGGCGGGCGGAGCGGAGCCCACGGAACCTTCCAGAAGCGCCCGCCGCTGTCCTCCCCGACGACGACGGGAGGTGAGAGGGTCGGACGGACAGACGGACGGAGCGTGGCTGTCTGTGGGTCGGGGAGCGGGTGGGGGGATGGGGCGTGCGTGGGAAGGACGGATGGACAGATGGCACACGGACGGACTGACGGACGCGCCACGGGGCCGCGGAAGGGCCAGGTGGGTGTGGGCCGGTGATTGACAGGTGGATGGTCGGCAGGTTGATGAGTGATTGACAGGTGACGTTTGATTGGCAGGTGGGCGGGTGATTGACAGGTGGGCGGGTGATTGACAGGTGGATGGCTGGCAGGTTGATGAGTGATTGACAGGTGACGTTTGATTGGCAGGTGGGCGGGTGATTGACAGGTGGTTGGGCGGATGGTTGGCAGGTTGATGAGTGATTGACAGGTGACGTTTGATTGGCAGGTGGGCGGGTGACTGACAGGTGGTTGGGCGGATGGCTGGCAGGTTGATGAGTGATTGACAGGTGACGTTTGATTGACAGGTGGGCGGGTGATTGACAGGTGGGCGGGTGATTGACAGGTGGGCGGGTGACTGACTGGTGGTTGGGCGGATGGTTTGCAGGTTGATGAGTGATTGACAGGTGACGTTTGATTGGCAGGTGGGCGGGTGATTGACAGGTGGGCGGGTGATTGACAGGTGGGCGGGTGATTGGCAGGTGGTTGGGCGGATGGTTGAAAGTTCGCCGAGTGACTGACAGGTGGGTGTGTGATTGACAGGTGGGCGGGTGATTGACAGGTGGTTGGGGGTATGGATGGTTGGCAGGTTGATGAGTGATTGACAGGTGGGTGATTGACAGGTGATGTTTGATTGACAGGTGGCTGGTTGATTGACAGGCTGATGAGTGATGGGCGGGTGATTGACAAGCGTGTGTGATTGACAGGTGGGTGTGTGACTGACAGGCGGAGGAGGCGCGATGGCGGCGTGGAGGCTGACGGCCCTGTGCTGCCTGCTGCTGACGCCGGCGGCCACGCAAGGTAGGCCGAGGACACGGGCCAATCGGGGAGACGCGGCTGTAGCTAAGCCCCGCCCACAGGTCGACATCAGCCAACCAGACGGCGGGAATTCTGCTAAGTCCCGCCCCCAGGTTCCCAGGGATCGATCCAACATTAGCACCGCCCCCCCCGCAAGGTTCCCATTGGACGAATGACTGATAAGCCCCGCCCCCGTGTTTCTCATTGGCTGTTCGATCGATAAGCCCCGCCCCCTCGCGCAGTAAGCTGAGGAAGCTGCTTGGAAAAAAAAAAGGGGCGGGATCGTGGCGGGCTGCCAGTCACTCGCAGTGGGCGGGGCTTAGTAGGAGGGTCTCAGCTGTCAATCACTCAGATGGTGGGAGGAGCCCAGCTGCCCATCAACTCCCGGGGGCGGGGCTTACCAGGCCGTCAGCGGTTAAGGAACTGAGCCCAGCTGTCAGTCACTCCTGGGAGGCGGGACTTATCAAGCTTTCAGTGACGGCAGGGACTGAGCTCAGCTGTCAATCACTCCCAAGGGGCGGGGCTTACCAGGCTGTCAGCGATTAAGGAGCAGAACCCAGCTGTCAATCAGTCCTTGGAGGCGGGACTAGTCACGCTCTTAAGGACGGCAGGAACTCAGCCAAGCTGTCAATCACCGCCAGGGGGCGGGGCTTATCAGGCCCTTAGTCACAGCAGCGTCTGAGCTCATCTGTCAATCACTCCTAGGGGCGGGGCTTATCGGGCTCTTAGTGACAAAGAGGGACTCAGCCCCGCTGTCAATCACCCGCCAGGAGGCGGGGCTTATCAGGCTGTCAGTGACTCCAGGCACTTAGCCCTCAGCTGTCAATCACTCCCAGGAGGTGGGGCTTATGAAGCTCCTAGGGATGGCAGATACTGAGCTCAGCTGTCACTCATCCCAGGGGGCGGGGCTTGCGGGTCACTTAGCGATAAAAGGTCCCGAGCACAGCTGCCAATCACCCTAGGGGGCGGGGCTTCCCCGGCCTTCACCCCTCCTCATAGGCGGGAGACCACCTGTCAATCACTCACCCGGGGGGCGTGTCCGGCCGCGCTTCCCACCAATCGCAGGACGAGGGCGGCGTGGGGGGGTGGGCGGGGCCTCCGCCCCCCACTTCCCGGACACCCCGAAATCCTTCTTTCCCCTTCGGTGGGTGGGGGGTGGGGGTTGTGTTTCTCCGGGGCGCAGAGGGGCCGCTGCGGAACCTGCGCGTGGACCCGCGGACGCGCCGCCTGACGTGGGACGTGGCGGTCGCCGGGGGCGACGGCGCGCCGGGGGTGGCCGACGTGCTGTGCACCAAGGACGGGTACCCCGAGCGCGTGAGTCACGTGGGCGGCGGGGGGTGGGGGAGGGGCGACCGGAAGGCGGGGGAGGGGCGGCGGGACGGTGGGGGAGGGGCGACGTGTTGGGCCGGGCGGAAGGTTCCGGAAGCCCCGGGAACGGATGTCCCTGCGGACCCCGCCCTTCCCCCCCCACTCACACACGCACACACGCACACACACATCCGGGGCGCCGTGCCTCAGTTTACCCCCGCCCCGCCCCGCCGCCAGGCGAAGCTGCTGTCGTACTGCCAGTTCCCCACGCTGGACCCGTGCCGCGTCAGCAACTTCACCGTCTCCTATGACGTCATCGCGCGCGGCGCCCCCAGGAGGCGGGTCACCGCCTGGGTCCAGTACCCGGATGCGGCGGACGCAAGTGAGACACGCGGGGGGGGGGGTGATGGAGGGGGGGGGCGGGAGGGGGAGTGCTTTTTGACCCCAACGGGCCGCCGTAGTTTTTACTTTTTTTTTTTTCTGTCTTAAGGCAACTGAGTAACGGGGCTGGGGAGGGGCGGCCTTTTTGACCCCAACGGGCTGCCGTAGTTTTTACTCTTTTTTTTATTTTTTCTTAAGGCAAGTGAGGAACGGGGCTGGGGAGGGGGCGGCCTTTCTGACCCCAAGGGGCTGCCGTAGATTTTAGTTTTTTTTTTTCTCAAGTGAGGAATAAGGCGGGAGATGCGACGCTTTTTGACCCCAACGTGCTGCCGTAGTTTTAGCTGTCATTTTTTTTTTTTCCCTTGGCAAGTTACGAACGGGCGTGGTAGCACCGCCCTTTTTGACCCCACCTGCCTGCCGTAGTTCGCGCACACACGCGTGTTCGCGTGTGCACAAAGGCGCTCGCGTGCGTCCCCGCGTGTAGGCCCGTGGAGGCGACCCCGGCTTGCACGCGAACGCCTGCACACCCCTTGCACACACACACACACACACACTTGGACACGCGCACGCATTTGGCGCCACGTGCCCACGACCCCCGGGGCCGCCCCACCCCTCCCCGCAGGGGCGCGCGCCCCGTGGGCGCCGGCGAACGTGACGTGCCGGGTGCGCGGCGGGGACGAGCTGGCGTGCGCGTGGGCGCCGGGCGCCGCCGACCGCGGGGACGCGCGCTACCGCATGACGTGGACGGACGCCGCCCGGTGGGTGACGTCATGGCGGCGGTTGGGGGGGGTGGTGCGGGGGAGGGGTGTTTCCGCCCAGGATGCCTGACCGTCTGTCTGTCCTTCCGTCCGTCCGTCCGTCCGTGTCCGGCAGGGAGGGCGTCGCGGCGCCCCGGGAGTGCCCGCGGTACGTGGCGGGGGGCTGCCGCGTGGGGGGCGCGGGGCGCCTGCCGGGGGCGCTGGCCGTCACCGTCACCGCCTCGCGCCGCGGACGCGACGTCGCCTGCACCCGACTCGCCTTCACCGTGGCCACCGTCGGTGAGCGGACGGGGAGGAGAGGGAGAGGGGGGTCCCCCCCGCGGCGTCACTTCCGGGGGCGGGGCCTCCGACAGCGGCGGTGACGTCACTTCCGCCGACCGGGCCTCGACCAGCCACTCCCTGGCGTGGTGGGTGGCTGCTGCTGTCACAGTTGATTGACAGGAGGCTGACGAGAGGGACCGGAAGGGGCGGGGCCTCCAGGAAACGGGACTGACGTCACTTCCGCCGACCGGGCCTCGACAGGCCCCTCCCTGGCGTGTTGGGGGGCTGCTGCTGTCACGGGTGATTGACAGGAGGCTGAGGAGAGAGACAGGAAGGGGCGGGGCCTTCACTAGGCGACAGTGACGTCACTTCCCCCTCTGCCCCGCCCACCAATTACCTGGTTGGTTGGGGCTGCTGCTGTCACAGTTGATTGACAGGAGGCTGACAAGAGGGACAGGAAGGGGCGGGGCCTCCGGCAGGCGGCAGCGACGTCACTTCCTCCGCTGTGTGCCCCACCGACCACTTTGTTAGTGGAGCCTGGGGGCCATATGCTCAGGTGTTGATTGACAGGAAGCCAATGAGGCAGGCAGGAAGGGGCGGGCCCTCTACGTGGGTGTAGTGACGTCACTTCCGCCCTCCGGGCCCCGCCCACGACGCTCCATGTGGAGCCACAGGTCACTCACCGCAGTGTTGATTGACAGGAACCTGAGGGACAGAAACAGGAAGGGGCGGGGTCTGTCCAGTGCTGCAGTGACGTCACTTCCTGCCCCCAGACCCCGCCCACGTGTGGAATATGGGGAGCAGGAATGATTGACAGGGTGCTGTTGTAGGGAGACAGGAAGGGGCGGGGCCTAGTTGTCTCGGCAGCGACGTCACTTCCTCCACCCGTTACCGGACCGCAAACGCTGGTGGTGGATCCAGACGCCACTTCCCGCAGCCTCCAAGGGGGGCGGACGCGGACGGACCGGAAGTGGGCGGGGCTTGCGCATGGCGGGTGACGTCACTTCCATCAGCCCCCGCCCTTACTTCCCCCATCCATGCCCTGAGTGAGGCCAGCGTTGACTGACAGCGCCATGTCCCACAGAGACAGGAAGAGGCGGCGCTAGGCTGCATGCCAGTGACGTCACTTCCCCCAGCATGGCCCCACCCATAGCGAAGCCAGGGCCGCCCCCTCAGGGTTGATTGACAGGTACCAATGGAGACACAGGAAGGGGCGGGTCCTCACCGTCGCAGCAATGACGTTACTTCCTCCCTCCTGACTCCACCCACGTCTGGCCGTAGAGGGACAGGATTTATTGACAGGGTGCTGTTATAGAGACAGGAAGGGGCGGGGCCTAGGTTTTTAGGCAGCGACGTCGTTTCCTCCGCATGATACCTGCCGCAAAGGAGCGGACATGGACGGACCGGAAGTGGGCGGGGCTTGCGCGTGGCGGGTGACGTCACTTCCTCCACCCGCCCATCCCCTGAGTGAGGCCAGCGTTGACTGACAGCTCCAGTCCTACAGAGACAGGAAGGGGCGGGGCTCTGCTGCTCGCCAGTGAGGTCACATCCCCTACCGGGGCCCCGCCCACAACTTCCGGTAGCGAACCCAGGGCCGCTCTGTCAGGGTTGATTGACAGGGCACGGTGGAGAAACAGGAAGGGGCGGAGCCTCGCTATCGCGGCAATGACGTCACTTCCTCCCATCCCCTGAGGGAAGCCAGCGTTGACTGACAGCTCCAGTCCCACAGGGACAGGAAGGGGCGGGGCTAGGTCGGACCCCAGTGACGTCACCTCCCCCGCCGGGGCCCCGCCCACAGCTTCCGGTACCGTCGGGGTTGATTGACAGGCACCCGTGGAGACACAGGAAGGGGCGGGGCCTAGGCAGCCAGGGCGACGTCACTCCCTCCCCGAGGCCCCTCCCGCCACGGTAACCGGGTGACGTCATTTCCGCCGCCCGCTCTCCCCTCCCCTCCCCCCCCCCGCGGAACTTCCGTCAGAGGAGCCGGGCCCGCCGCGGGTGCAGGTGCGCTGCAACGCCAGCCTGGCCGTGCTCACCTGGGCGCTGACGAGCCTCTTCCACCGCCGCCTGCGCTACGAGCTGCGCCTGCGCAAGGTTCCGCGCCCTCGGGGGGTGGTGGGGGGTGGGGGGAGGGGGCTCGGTGCGGGAGAAGGTTCCGGAACGGTTCCCGAAGCTCACGGTGCAGGGCGGCGGCGCGTGGGTGACGGAGACGGTGACGGAGGACGACTGGGACCCGCACGGCACATCCCCGGGAGAGGTATGGGGGAAGCGGGGGGGGGGGGGGCGGGACCTCCTCGGCGCCGCGGTGACGTCACTTCCTGTCCCGGGACACTTCCGGTCACGTGGCCCCGCCCAGCTCCTCATGACGCACGGGGAGGAGGCGGGGAGGGGCGGGCCCTCCCGGTGACGTCGCCGGCGCCGCCCGGGGCTCGTAAAGGGCCCCCGCGCCCGCGGCTGACCCCTCCGGGCCCCCGTAGAACCGGACGAACGTGTTCGCCGTGCGCAACCCGGGCACGCTCACCGTGCGGGTCCGCGCGGGACAGCCGCACCGCGACGTCTTCGGGGCGTGGAGCGAGCCCCAGACCCACGGTGACGCCCCCGCACCCCAAAACCCCCCCCTTCGCCGCGACACCCCGACGCCCCCCCTCACCCCCCCCTCCCGCGGCAACCCGGGAAACCCCGCCTCTCCCCCCCCCCCCCGGCCCGGTGCCACCTCCCGTGGGGCCCCGCCATCCACTTCCGGCCCGGAGTGACGTCACTTCCTGTCCCCGCCCCCTCCCGCAGCGTGCGGGGGCCCCCTGGAGGACGGGGAGCCCCGGCCCTGGCTGACGGCGGCGCTGGCGGCCGCGGGGACGGCGCTGGTGCTGACGGGCGCCGCCCTGGCCTGCAGGAGGTGAGCCCGCCGCGCCGGGGGCCGCCGGCCCTTTAAGACCGCTGCGGGGTGGGGGATGACGTCACCGGAGGAGCGCGGGAGCCCCGCCCCTTCCTGTCCGCTGCCTGCCCCGTGGCGTGCGGGCGGTTGGAGGGGGCGGGGCCTGCGCCCTTTGAGTGACAGGCGCCCCGCCCAATAGGTGGTCGTTGCTGGACAGGGCGTTCCCGCCCATCCCGCGCGTGAGGGTGCCCGCGGTGGACGCGGGGCCGACGGACGGGGCGTGGGTGAGTGCGCCGCGGAGGTGGTGGGCGGGGCTTCCCTACCGTCCGTCTGTCCGTCCTCACGTCCGTCCGTCCGCTCGTACCCAAAAGGTGTCCGAGCAGCCGTGTGAGGAGCGCTGCCCGACGTCCCGGGTGAGCTTCCTGGCGGAGGAAGAGGAGGAGGAGGAGGAGGAGGACGACGCGGCGCCGTGAGGCGGTCGTCACGGCAACGAGGACGGAGACCGTGATGATGATGATGACGATGGCAATAAACCTGCTTGTGCTGCACCTCGGCCGTGAGTTCGAGTTCCGCCCGCCCCGCGGGAACCGGCAGGAGGTGGCGTCCCTGCGGGGGACGGGACGGCCACGTTCACGCAGGCAGACGCCGTGTCGCCTGTTTTCTTGTTTTAATTCGCCCTGTTGAACCAAAACGGCCAAAAGAACAGCAGAGGGTGGCGAACGCAAGATGGCGGACGAAGGTCGGGTGCAGGGGCCGGCCAGTGCGTCCTCGTTTCCATGGCTCCGGCCTCCTGACACAGGAGAGGCAGGCGACTGACAGGTGGGAGTGATCGACAGGGACAGACGGACGGACGTCAGTGACTCGCACGCACCCCCAAGGACCGGGTATGGGGGAGGGTCCGGAAATCCATGAAAAGTAAAGAGCCGGCTCAGCAAATGACAACCGGAAGTGAAGCATGGCTGGAGGGGGGAGGGGTTCTGGAAATGCAGAGCCCGATCAGCAAATGACAACCGGAAGTGAAGCATGGCTGGAGGGGGGAGGGGTTCTGGAAATGCAGAGCCCGATCAGCAAATGACAACCGGAAGTGAGGCTTGCGGTGGGCGGGGCCAAAAAGCCCAGAAAAGTAAAGAGCCGGCTCAGCAAATGACAACCGGAAGTGAGGCTTGGGGTGGGCGGGGCCAAAAAGCCCAGAAAAGTAAAGAGCCGGCTCAGCAAATGACAACCGGAAGTGAGTTCTGGGAGGAGGGGGGAGGGGTCCGGGAAAAGCAGAGCCGGCTCAGCAAATGACAACCGGAAGTGCGGCTTGGGGTGGGCGGGGCCAAAAAGCCCAGAAAAGTAAAGAGCCGGCTCAGCAAATGACAACCGGAAGTGAGGCCTGGGAGGAGGGGGGAGGGGTCCGGGAAAAGCAGAGCCAGCTCAGCAAATGACGACCGGAAGTGAGGCTTGGGGTGGGCGGGGCCAAAAAGCAAAGAAATGTAAAGAGCTGGCTCAGCAAATGGCAACCGGAAGTGCGGCCAGTGGCGATGGGGGAGGGGCAAACAAAGACCAGAGCTTGCTCAGCAACTGACAACCGGAAGTGAGGCCACAGGGGAGGGCCCAGTAAGCTCAGAAAAGTAAAGAGCCAGCTCAGCAAACGACAACCGGAAGTGGAGGCCTGCGGGGCGTGGGGGGAGGGGCCTGGGACTCGGGCGGCGGCTCAGCTTATGACAACCGGAAGTGAGGCTACGGTGGGGGAGGGGCCAGGAAGACCAGAAAAGTAAAGAGCCGGCTCAGCAAATGACAGCCGGAAGTGTCGGGGGAGGGGAGGGTGTGACCGGAAGTGAGGCGGGTTAGCGGGGAGGGGCGTGCGGGGGGAGGGGAGCGACAGGTGGAAATGGGGGGCAGGCAGGGCCGGGGAGGAAACCCGGAAGTGAGGGGAGAACCGGTCGGGGCGTGCAGCGTGGCAGGATGGACGGACGGACAGACGGACAGACCGCCGAGACGGGCGGGTGGAGAAGGAGACAGGGCAGACAGAGCGACGGACAGCCCGGAGGTGAGGCCTGGGCCGGGCGAGGGAGGACAGAGGCCCTGGGGGGAGCGGAAGGCCTGAGGACGGACGGACGGACAGACGGACGGCAGCGGTGCTCATGACAGGCGGGACGGTTGACTGACAGTGTTTGATTGGCAGGAGGAATGACGTGCCGGGAAGGGGGACGGACGGGCGGGCGGACAGACGGACTGCAGCACGGACGACGGACGGACGGACGGACGCCCGGGGGACGTCTCCTTGGGAGCCGAGGGCGCGTTCGGTGGGCGGGACAAAGGACGGGTGGCCGAAGAGGGTGCTGGGAAGAGGGATTGGTGGACGGACAGACGGACGGATGGACGGGCGGACACGGACGGGCACCTGCTCTGCGTGCGGCCTCCTTAGCCGTCGTCACCTTCCTCCGCGCGTCAGTGACGTCCGGGGTCACGGGAAGTGAAGTGGAGGCAAACGGACACACAAGAGGGCGGGGAAGACAGACAGGAAGTGACGTCCGGGGTCACAGGAAGTGACGTCAGGGGTGATCCGGCACAAGAGGGCGGGGAAAGGAGACAGGAGGTGACGTCCGGGGTCACCGGAGGCGAGGGCGGGGTCGTCACGGAGACACTAGAGGGCGCGGGAATACAGACAGGAAGTGACGTCCGGGGTCACGGGAAGTGAAGTGGAGGCAAACGGACACGCAAGAGGGCGGGGAAAAGAGACAGGAAGTGACGTCCGGGGACACAGGAAGTGACGTCAGGGGTGGTCCGACACAAGAGGGCGGGGATTGGAGACAGGAGGTGACGTCCGGGGTCACGGGAAGTGACGTCAGGGGTGGTCCGACACAAGAGGGCGGGGATTGGAGACAGGAGGTGACGTCCGGGGTCAACGGAGGCGAGGGCGGGGTCGTCACGGAGACACAAGAGGGCGCGGGAATGCGGACAGGAAGTGACGTCCGGGGTCACGGGAAGTGAAGTGGGGGCAAACGGACACGCAAGAGGGCGGGGAAAACAGACAGGAAGTGACGTCCGGGGACACAGGAAGTGACGTCGGGGGTGGTCCGGCACAAGAGGGCGGGGAAAGCAGACAGGAAGTGACGTCCGGGGTCACAGGAAGTGACGTCAGGGGTGATCCGGCACAAGAGGGCGGGGAAAGGAGACGGGAAGTGACGTCCGGGGTCACCGGAGGCGAGGGCGGGGTCGTCACGGAGACACAAGAGGGCGCGGGAATACGGACAGGAAGTGACGTCCGGGGTCACGGGAAGTGAAGTGGAGGCAAACGGACACGCAAGAGGGCGGGGAAGACAGACAGGAAGTGACGTCCGGGGACACAGGAAGTGACGTTGGGGGTGATGTGACACACACAACAGGGCGGGGAAAAGAGACAGGAAGCGACGTGTGGGGTCACAGGGAGTGACGTTGGGGGTGACGCGACTCACAAGGGGCGAGGAAAACAGACAGGAAGTGACGCCCGGGGTCACGGGAGGCGATGACGGCGTCGTCATGGAGACACAAGAGGGCTGGGAAACAGGAAGTGACGTTCGGGGTCACAGGGAGTGAGGCTGGAGGCAAACGGAAACACAGGAGGAAAAGCGACAGGAAGTGACGCCGTGGGTCACGGGAGGTGAGGCTGGGAGCGTCACATTGACACAAGAGGGGGGGCGTGGAAAACAGGAAGTGATGTCAGGGGTCACAGGAAGTGAAGTTGGAGGCAGAAATGACACACAAGAGGGAGCTAAAAAGAGACAGGAAGTGACGTCGGGGGTCACGGGAGTTGAGGCTGGGGGCGTCTAGGAGACACAAGAGGGTGCGGAAAACAGACAGGAAGTGACGTCCGGGGCCACGGGAAGTGACGTTGGAAGTAAAACTGACACAAAGGGGCAAGGAAAGGAGACAGGAAGTGACGTCCGGGGATCACGGGAGGTGAGGTCAGGATCGTCACGGAGACACAAAAGGGCGTGGGAAGAGAGACAGGAAGTGACGTCCGGGGTCACAGGAAGTGACGTTGGAGGTGTTCCGACACAAGAGGCGAGGAAAGGAGACAGGAAGTGATGTCCGGGGTGATGGGAGGTGAGGTCGGTGGGGCGTATGGAGACCGAGGGGGGCGCAGGAAGAGAGACAGGAAGTGACGTCCGGGGTCACGGGAAGTGAGGCAGGGGGCGTCACGGAGACACTAGAGGGTGTGGGAAGCAGACAGGAAGTGACGTCTGGGGTCACAGGAAGTGAAGTTGGAGGCAATCGACACACAAGGGTTCACGGAAAACAGACAGGAAGTGACGTTGGGGGCGATCCGTCTCACAAGAGGCGAGGAAAACAGACAGGAAGTGACGTCCGGGGTCACGGGAGTTGAGGCGGGGGTCGTCACGGAGACACAAAAAGGCGACGGAAAAGACACAGGAAGTGACGTCCGGGGTCACGGGGAGTGACGTCCGGGCATGACCAAGACAGGAGGGCTTGGGAAACAGGAAGTGAGGTCCGGGGCCACGGGAAGTGAGGTCTGGGCGGTCACGGAAACGCAAGAGGGCGCGGGGAGCAGACAGGAAGTAGAAGGGACGGCCGAGGGAAACAGGAAGTGACGTCAGGGACCCCGACGGGAAGTGAGGTCGCAGGCGGAGAGGACAGGAGGCGAGGTAAGAGAATTCTCTACGAAAGCCGCACCGGAGGTCGCAAAATGGCTTCCTACACTCCGTTTTTAACTCGTGGTAGTGGTGCCAGGATTTATTTTAGTTATTTGTTTCCGTTCTTATTTTATAATTTTTTTATTAACATTTTCCCACGATTATAAACAAAAAATTCCCATGGCAATCCCCTCCCTCACCCGCCGACACTTTCCCCTTTGAAATTCCATTCTTTAAGTTTTTTGTTACTTTTTTTTCTATTCACACTTTTATTTTAATCAAAAAAAAACTTTATTCAGCAGACAGGATGAAAGTGAGGATTAAAATTTCAATCTGGCTAATGCGTTCACTATCTGCCCGGCAACGGGCCCGCCCATGGCGTGCATGGTTGCCATGACAGTAGCCTAGCAACGGGCCCGCCCGCTTCCTCCTCTGATTGGCCACGGCACCCAGGCTCCTCGCCGATTGGCTCAAAGGCATGTGGTTTGTCCCACCCCGGCGTGGCAGAGCCGTTCCTATTGGCTCACGCACGTTGCTTAGCAACAGACCCGCCCTCGGCTGCTTCTCATTGGGCACTTGGCAGGGGTGCTCCGACCCGACTGGATCAATCGCTTACTACCTGGAGCCACCAGGTATGAGGAACAGGAAGTGTGGGTGTGATTGACAGGCATGGTCCCGCCCCTCCACCAGTTATGAGGAACAGGTAGTGTGGGTGCGATTGACAGGCATCATCCCGCCCACCACCAGTTATCAGGAACAGGAAGTGTGGATGTGATTGACAGGCATGATCCCACCCCTCCACCAGTAATGAGGAATAGGAAATGTGGGTGTGATTGACAGGCATGGTCCCGCCCCCCACCAGTTATGAGGAACAGGGAGTGCGGGTGTGAGTGACAGGCATGGTCCCGCCCCTCCACCAGTCAGGAGGAACAGGAAGTGCGGGTGTGATTGACAGGTATGGTCCCGCCCCCCACCAGTCACGAGGAACAGGAAGTGTGGGTGTGATTGACAGGCATGGTCCCGCCCCCCACCAGTCATGAGGATCAGGAAGTGTGGGTGTGATTGACAGCCATGGTCCCGCCCCCCAGTTATGAGGAACAGGAAGTGTGGGTGTGATTGACAGGCATGGTCCCGCCCCTCCACCAGTTATGAGGAACAGGAAGTGTGGGTGTGATTGACAGGCATGGTCCCGCCCCCCACCAGGCATAAGGAACAGGAAGTGTGGGTGTGATTGACAGGCATGGTCCCGCCCCCCACCAGTCATGAGGATCAGGAAGTGTGGGTGTGATTGACAGGCATGGTCCCGCCCCCCACCAGTCAGAAGGAACAGGAAGTGTGGGTGTGATTGACAAGCATGGTCCCGCCCCCAAGTGGCCTAGGAGGCTTCTGATTGGCTACTCGTCCGAGGACCTTCACGCTGATTGGTTGAGTATCCCCGGGGCCGCCATTACCCGTGTAAGTCAGACCTACACGCTAGGGAGTGACCCAGGGTTACAGAAACACAGAAAAATTTGAAAAAAAAAAAAAATCAAGGAAACACAAAAATTAACAGGTAACTAAAGGAACGCAAGGCAAGGCCTTTTGTACAAGCACTGGGGGGGCTGAGGTGGGGGGACCGTGGCCGTGAGTTCGAGGCCACCCTGGGCAGGAGTGAGAAATTATCTCAAAAAACCAAAAAAAAATAAAATAAATAAAATAAAATAATTGGGGATAGTGTGGGGGGTGGGGAGGGGGGGAATCACCACGGGATTTTCTTTTTTATACTCAGGGAAAATACAAATAAAAATTTAAAAAATTAAAAAAAAGAAGAAATAAAATAAAATAAAATAAAAATTAAAAAAAAAGAAGAAATAAAATAAAATAAATGGGGAATGTGGGTTGGGTGGGGAGGGAGGGAATCAACATGGGATTTTTTTTTTATAATAAGGGAAAATGCAAATAAAAATTTAAAAAGTTTAAAAAAAAGAAGAAATAAAATAATTGGGGAATGTCGGGTGGCCTGGGAAGGGAGGGAATTACCACAGGATTTTTTTTTTTTATAATCATGGAAACGCAAATGCAAATAAAATAAAATAAAATAATTGGGGAATGTGGGTTGGGGTGAGGAGGGAGGGAATCACCATGGGATTTTTTTTATTTAATCATGGAAAATGCAAACAAAAATTTAAAAAATTTAAAAAAAGAGAATAAAACAAAATAATTGCGGAAAGCGTGGGGGTTGGTGAAGGAGGGAATCACCATGTGATTTTTTTTTTTTACAATCATAGAAAACGCAAATAAAAATTAAAATATTAAAAATAAAATAAAATAATTAATAGCAATATCCAAGAAACCGCCAGCTTCTGATTGCTGGTTGCCAAGCAACGGCGTCTCTAAGAGACCGCGGCGGCTACCTGTGATCGGCGGGTCCTCCGTGACTGGGTAGCTCCCGGAACTTTCTGGAACTTGCCGCTAACCTCCAGGCTATGATTGGCGCCTGCTGACGAAGGGGCGGGACGTAGGCCAGGCCGCTCGCCCCGATTGGCTGCCGGCGGGAAGCAGGTCAGGCAGCCTCGGCTGCTGATTGGCCAGCGCGGACAGCACTGATTGGCCCGTCCCGAAGTCTGTCGATATCTCATTGGCCCGCTCGGGCTCCCGATTGGCTCGCTGCTGGGAAGGGGCCGGTCTTGTTGCCGTTGGCAACTGTCTCGGAGTGGTTATTTCTCTGGGGAGGTGCCGGCACGGCAGCCGTCCGACATCGTGCTTTCTTTTTTTTGTTTGTTTTATATTTAAATTTAATTTATATAGATATATAATAAACATAGATTTATATAGATAAAAAAATGTATATGTCATATATAATAATTATTTACATTTATAATATCTACTATGTAATGCATATAATATACATAAAATTAATATATATGCATTAATTATATATACACACAATTAGGTTATATATTATATATATGTAAAATATATATATAATAATATAACATATAATATAGATATTATATATTGTTATATGTTATATATATTACATACTATATGATATTATGTACTACATATTATACACATTAAATATATATTATAGGTAACTAATGTATATTTATATATATAATTATTATCAAAGTCTATATATAATATAGTACATAAAATGAATATATTTACAATATAATATGTATAATATATATTATATAATATATAATATAATAATATATATGTAATAATCACATAAAACGTATACTAGATGTAATTTCTTAACCGATGCGGCAACTGAATAATATTTTAATTATTTTTTTCCTTTTTTTTTTTTTCTCTCCAGGTAGGACCCGGAATTCACTCTGGACTCACTCACTCGCGGCCATCCTCCTGCCTCGGCCTCCCGAGTGCCGGGGTGAGAGCTTCCGGCTTAAAAAAAAAAAAGAAAACAAAAAAAGAAAGAAAGCGACGCGACCACACGGGCCGTCCGGGAGCCGGAACGTTCCGGAAGAACCGCCGCGGCGCCCGCGGTACGATCGTTACCACCGTCGGGGGCGGGGGAGGGGGTGTCACCGGGTCGCCAGCATCACGTGCCCGCCGCCCCCGACGTGGGCCTCGCGGACCTCCCCGAAGCCGGCCGCCCGCAGCAGGTCCCCGTGGCGACGCGGGCGCCCGTCCGTCGTCCCGGCGACCGCCAGCAGCACTCCTGCGGGGGGGGGAGGGGTGGATGGCGGGGGCGGAGGTGAGCGTGGCGTGCCCCGCCCCCGGCGCCGTTCCCACGGTCGCGGGTTCGAGCCCCGCCCCGCTCACCGCGCGCGTCGGCCATCTTGGCGAGGAGACGCCGCGCCCGGTCGTCGGGGACGCCCCACAGCGCGTACAGCTCGGCCGCGGGCGGGGCGTCTGCCGGGGTGTCGCCTGGGGGAGAGGGGAGGGGGCGGGACAGGGAGTGACGTCATCAGCCGGGGCCGCAGACGCCCCGCCGCTAGGGAAAAGGCGGAGGGGGCGGGGACAGGAAGTGACGTCATGGCGGACAGGAAGCGACGTCGGCGCAGACAGGAGGTGCCAGGGTAGCGCCGGCCCCTCTAACCACCGGCAAGGAGGCCGATGGCGTATGGACAGGAAGTGAGGGCGGGACAGGAAGTGACGTCATCAGCCAGGGCCGCGGACGCCCCGCCGCTAGGGAAAAGGCGGAGGGGGCGGGGACAGGAAATGACGTCATGGCGGACAGGAAGCGACGTCGGCGCAGACAGGAGGTGCCAGGGTAGCGCCGGCCCCTCTAACCACCGGCAAGGAGGCTGATGGCGTATGGACAGGAAGTGAGGGCGGGACAGGAAGTGACGTCATCAGCCGGGGCCGCGGACGCCCCGCCGCTAGGGAAAAGGCGGAGGGGGCGGGGACAGGAAGTGACGTCATGGCGGACAGGAAGCGACGTCGGCGCAGACAGGAGGTGCCAGGGTAGCGCCGGCCCCTCTAACCACCGGCAAGGAGGCCGATGGCGTATGGACAGGAAGTGAGGGCGGGACAGGAAGTGACGTCATGGCAGACAGGAAGCGACGTCGGCACAGACAGGAGGTGCCAGTGTAGCGCCAGCCCCTCTAACCACCGGCTAGGAGGCCGGTGGCGTACGGACAGGAAGTGAGGGCGGGACAGGAAGTGACGTCATGGCAGACAGGAAGTGACACCCCCCTCAGGCAGGAAGTGCCAGGGGAGCACCCTCTCTTCCAACCACCTTCCCAGAAGGTGGTGGAGGAACAGGGACAGGAAGTGAGGGCGGGACAGGAAGTGATGTCATCAGTAAGTGCCACGGCCGCCCGCCTCTAGGTTAAAAGGCGGAGGGGCGGGGACAGGAAGTGACGTCAGCAAAGGCAGGAAGTGACGCCCCTTCAGACAGGAAGTGCCAGGGTAGTGCCATCCCCTCTAACCACCACCAAGGAGGCCGGTGGCGTCGGGAGAGGAAGTGAGGGCGGGACAGGAAGTGACGTCACCGCAGACAGGAAGTGGGATCATCTCGGGAAGTGCAGGGATAACTCCCCGCTCTTGGCCGCCTTCCAAGGAGGCCATGGAGGAGTAAAGAGAGAGAGAGAGACACAGGTGGGGACAGGAAGTGACGTCACCAGGAACCGGAAGTGACGCCGGGCACAGGAAACGAGAGGGGCAACACCTCCGCGCTCCCCCCCTCCCGGGGGCCGCATTCTAGGCGGTCAGTTGAGTGGGGACAGCGAGGGAGGCTGCACAGGAAGTGACGTCAGCAGCCACCGGAAGTGGGGGAGGGGCCTCTCCACAGGGGACCGTGAATGCTGTCTAACCACCCGGTGTGTTCAGAGGCAGGAAGTGACGTCACCGGAGACAGGAAGTGACGTCACCGGAGACAGGAAGTGGCTGCAGGAGGCCCACGGAGGGGGAGAGGGTTTCAAAGGGAGGGTAGGGGAGGCCTCACCGTGCACCACGGCCGCCCCGCCGGCGTCGGGCGCCCCGTGGGCGCCGGCCGCCCGCCCGCAGTCCTCGGGGCGGTGGAACGCCGTCACCGCCATGGCGGGGTACCTCCGCGCCAGCTCACAGGCCAGGCCGCACGCGCACCCTGCGGGGGGGGAGGGCGGCGGAGTCACCCTCCATGTCCGGTGAGTCCCGGGGGACAAGCGATGTTGCTGGAGGGATGTGGAGGCCCCGCCCCTTCCTGTCTGCCTTTCCGTGACTCCTGTCAATCATTCGTGACGGAGGGGCTGTCCCCAGGAGCGGTGAATTAAGTTGGGGGCTCGAGGGAGGAAATGACGTCACCTGAGGGAAGTGGAGGCCCCGCCCCTTCCTGTCTGCGTCCTGTCAATCAAGGGCAGCCACAGTGCGTCTGTATCGCTGGGAGAAGATGTGGTGGGCCCCGGGACAGGAAGTGACGTCACTGCAGGGAGGTGGAGGGCCCGCCCCTTCCTGTCTGCCTTCTGGTGATTCCTGTCAATCATTCGTGACGGAGGGGCTGTCCCCAGGAGTGGTGAATTAGGTGGGGGCTCGAGGGAGGAAATGACGTCACCTAGGGAAGTGGAGGCCCCGCCCCTTCCTGTCTGCATCCTGTCAATCAAGGGCAGCAACAGTGCATCTGTATCACTGGGGGAAGATGCGGTGGGCCCCGGGACAGGAAGTGACATCACTGCAGGGAAGTGGAGGGCCCGCCCCTTCCTGTCTGCCTTCTGGTGATTCCTGTCAATCATTCGTGATGGAGGGGCTGTCCCCAGCAGTGGCGAATTAGGTGGGGGCTCGAGGGAGGAAATGACGTCACCTGAGGTAAGTGGAGGCCCCGCCCCTTCCTGTCTGCGTCCTGTCAGTCAAGGGCAGCAACAGTGCGCCTGTGTCACTGGGAGAAGATGTGGTGGGCCCCGGGACAGGAAGTGACGTCACTGCAGGGAGGTGGAGGGCCCGCCCCTTCCTGTCTGCCTGTGTCTCTGCGTCCTGTCAATCAAGAGTAACAAGAGTGCCTCTGTATCCGCTCGTAGAAGATGCTGCGGGGCATGGCGTCGAGAAGGGAAGTGATGTCACCGAAAGCCCCGCCCCTTCCTGTCTGCGTGTGTCTCTGCGTCCTGTCAATCAAGGGTAACAAGAGTGCGTCTCTATCACTGGGGGAAGATGTGTTGTGCACCAGGGCAGGAAGTGACGTCACTGTAGGGATGGATAGGCCCCGCCCCTTCCTGTCTGCTTGTGTCTCCGCTTCCTGTCAATCAGTAGTAACAACAGTGCCTCTGTATCAGATAGTGGAAGATGCTGTGTGTGTGGCCTCGAGGAAGTGATGTCACCAGAGGGACGTGGAGGCCCCGCCCCTTCCTGTCTGTGTCCTGTCAATCAAGGGTAGCAAGAGTGCCTCTGTGTAACACTGGGGGAAGATGTGGCGGGCACCGTGGCAGGAAGTGACATCACTGCAGGGAGTGAAAGCCCCGCCCCTTCCTGTCTCTGCTTCCTGTCAATCAAGGGTAACAAGGGCGCCTGTGTAAAGCTGGGGGAAGATGTGGTGGGCACTGGGACAGGAAGTGACGTCACTGCAGGGATGTGGAGGCCCCGCCCCTTCCTGTCTGCGTGTGACTATTGAAAAGGAAAGCGTGCGTGGCCGTGTGTGGCAGTGGGGTGGGGTCTCACTTGTGGAAGTGACGTCATTGGGCAGGTGAGGCCCCGCCCCTTCCTGTCTGCATGTCTGCGCCCTGTCAATCAAGAGTAACGAGTGTCTGGGTATCAGTGGAGAAATATGTGGGCACTGGGACAGGAAGTGACGTCACTGCAGGGATGTGGAGGCCCCGCCCCTTCCTGTCTTCCTGTGTCTCTGCGCCCTGTCAATCAATAGTACAGTAAGTGGCTGTGTACTGCTGTGGGCGTGGCTTCAAGGGAGGAAGTGACGTCACTGCGGGGACGTGGAGGCCCCGCCCCTTCCTGTCTCTCCATCAATTGTGACGGCAATGGCCCTGCCTGCATTAAAAAGGAACGTGGTGGGCGTGGCCCTGTATGGCAGTGGGGTGGGGTTTCACTTCCGGAAGTGACGTCATTGCGGCCAGGTGAGGCCCCGCCCCTTCCTGTCTGCGTGTCTCTGCGCCCTGTCAATCAAGACTAAGGAGTGTGTATCAATGGAGGAAGGTCTGTTGGGCACAGGGACAGGAAATGATGTCACTGCAGGGAGTGGAGGCCCCGCCCCTTCCTGTCTGCCTGTGACTCTGCGCCCTGTCAATCAACAGTACAGTAAGTGGCTGTGTATCGCTGTGGGCGTGGCTTCAAGGGAGGAAGTGACGTCACTGCAGGGACGCGGAGGCCCCGCCCCTTCCTGCCTGTCCACCAATTGTGACGGCCATGGCCCTGACACTATTGAAAAGCAACGCGGTGGGCGTGGCCCTGTGTGGCAGTGGGAGGGGGGTCTCACTTCCGGAAGTGACGTCATTGGGGCCAGGTGAGGCCCCGCCCCTTCCTGTCTGCATGTCTCTGCGCCCTGTCAATCAAGAGTAACGAGTGTCTGGGTATCAGTGGAGAAATATGTGGGCACTGGGACAGGAAGTGACGTCACTGCAGGGACGTGGAGGCCCCGCCCCTTCCTGTGTGAGGACACCGATGGGGGAGGGGGGAGAAGACGGCGCAGGTACCTCCCACGACGCACGCGGAGGCGAAGCCGGACAGGTCGAAGGCGGCGACCACGCCGGGTGCCTGGAGCGTCCGCAGCCCGTGCTCGGCCGCCGCCATCGTCGTCGTCGTCGTCACGGGCGACGGGACCGCCTCACCGCCGCCGCACTGCGACAGAGAGGAGGCGCCCCGCGAGGTCAGGAACGTGCGCGACTGCGCCGCGGCGACGACGGACGGACGGACAGACAGACAGACTGACGCGCAGTCCAGGGAGCCGTCACGAACGCCGACACGCCCGCCCCTCGACACCCAACCGTCATTCATCCGGCCAGCTGTCAATCACCTACCAACCGTCAATCAGCCAATCGCAACCACCGTCAGTTTCAACGCTCCGGCTGTCAATCGTCGCCCGCCCGTCAACCCAAGACCCACGCGTCAACCGCTGCCGTCCGTCCACCCGGGGTCAGCGGTCCACCATCTTGACTGCTCGTCGGGTTGTCAATCACCCTCTACCGCTGCTGTCAATCAAAAGCCCACACGTCCGTCACCTCCGCCTGTCGTCAACCACCTTCATCCTGAACGCCGAGAACAGAGCCTGGGCGGGGTATGGGGGACAGGGCTCGAGGCCGTTGCCATGACCGCGGACGACCCTCCCCCCTGTCTGCGCTCACCACTGGGCCACACCTACACAAACAACACACTACGGCAGGCGCGGGTGGATGGCGTCACGGCGACCCTTCTGCTGACCGCTGACCCCAAGGGCCGCCCCTACGTCAAGAGGCGGGACAACAGACGGCCACGCACCGTTTCCGTGCCGACCCTCCCGTGCCGACGTCGAGGGACCTTACCCAGGATGCCTTGCGGCCGTCCGCGAGCTGCAGGAGTCCCTCGGGCGGGGGCGGGGTGGTCGCGTCGGGCCCGCGGGCATCATGGCCGCCGCCGTCGCCTTCGGGGAGGAGGCGGTCCAGCTCCCTGCAGAAGCGGTTGAGCGGGAAGCCCACCACGTTGAGGAAGTCGCCGCTCACGCGCTCCACCAGCATGCCGCCCAGCGCCTGGATGCCGTAGCCGCCCGCCTTGTCCCTGCCGGGGGAGTGGGGGGTGGGGGGGAAGGTCAGAGGTCGCACTTCCTGTCTGCGCCTGTCAATCACCCGCCGCTTCCTGCCACCGGGGTCCCGCCCCCCCCGTTGTAGGCTCCACCCAACGCATCACCTCCTAATGGAGGCAGGGTGGCTCCTTCTGCGGTTGACGGACAGGAGCGGGAAGACAGGAAGGGGCGGGACCTAGGCATCCCTTTAGTGATGTCACTTCCTCCAGGCCTCGCCCACTGCACCACCCTTAGCGGAAGCTGAGTACCTGCCCTCATGTTTGATTGACGGGGGCAGACAGGAAGGGGCGGGGCCTCCGCTTCCCTCCAGTGACGTCACTTCCTCCAGAACTGGTCCACTGCACCGTCCCCTAGCAGTCACTCCCCTCATGCTTGATTGACAGGTGCAGACAGGAAGGGGCGGGGCCTCTGCTTCCCTCCAGTGATGTCACTTCCTCCACAATAAGCCCACTGCACCACCCTCTAGCAGAGGCCGAGTCACTCCCCTCATGCTTGATTGACAGGTGCAGACAGGAAGGGGCGGGGCCTCTGCTTCCCTCCAGTGACGTCACTTCCTCCAGAATTAGCCCGCTGCACCGCCCTCTAGCAGAGGCTGAGTCAGTCCCCTCAAGGTTGATGGACAGAGACAGACAGGAAGGGGCGGGGCCTACACTCTCCCCCAGTGACGTCACTTCCTGCCTCTAGTCCCAGGCCTCCCCGAGGAGACACAGCAGCTCCCTTGACTGACAGCAGATGCAGACAGGAAGGGGCGGGGCCTCCGCATCCCTCCACTGACGTCACTTCCTCCATCCAGGCCGCGCCCTCTGCACCAGCAACTGGTGGAGGCGGGACCTCTCCCCTCACAGTTGGTTGACAGGAAGGCGAGGCACAGGCAGACAGGAAGGGGCGGGGCCTACGCTCCCTCCACTGACGTCACTTCCTACACACCCCGACCAGTGCACCACACTCCAGGGAGAACAGAGATGCTCCCCTTGTCATTGAAGGACAAGAAGTGGAGACAAGGGGCAGACATGAAATGGGCGGGGCCTCCCCTCTCTTCCAGTGACGTCACTTCCTCTATCTAGTCCCGAGGAGACACAGCAGCTCCCTTGATTGACAGCAGACGCAGACAGGAAGGGGCGGGGCCTCCCACCCTTCCAGCGACGTCACTTCCTGTCTCTAGTCCCAGGCTCCCCACAGTGGAGACACGCAGCTCCCTTGACTGACAGCAGACGCAGACAGGAAGGGGCGGGGCCTCCCCACCCTTCCAGCGACGTCACTTCCTGTCTCTAGTCCCAGGCTCCCCACAGTGGAGACACGGCAGCTCCCTTGACTGACAGCAGACGCAGACAGGAAGGGGCGGGGCCTCCCCACCCTTCCAGCGACGTCACTTCCTGTCTCTAGTCCCAGGCTCCCCACAGTGGAGACACGGCAGCTCCCTTGACTGACAGCAGACGCAGACAGGAAGGGGCGGGGCCTCCCACACTTCCACTGACATCACTTCCTGTCCCTAGTCCCAGGCTCCCCACAGTGGAGACACGGCAGCTCCCTTGACTGACAGCAGACGCAGACAGGAAGGGGCGGGGCCTCCCACCCTTCCAGCGACGTCACTTCCTGTCTCTAGTCCCAGGCTCCCCACAGTGGAGACACGGCAGCTCCCTTGACTGACAGCAGACGCAGACAGGAAGGGGCGGGGCCTCCCACCCTTCCAGCGACGTCACTTCCTGTCTCTAGTCCCAGGCTCCCCACAGTGGAGACAGGGCAGCTCCCTTGACTGACAGCAGACGCAGACAGGAAGGGGTGGGCCCTCCCCACCCTTCCAGCGACGTCACTTCCTGTGTCTAGTCCCAGGCTCCCCACAGTAGAGACACGGCAGCTCCCTTGACTGACAGCAGACGCAGACAGGAAGGGGCGGGGCCTCCCACCCTTCCAGCGACGTCACTTCCTGTCTCTAGTCCCAGGCTCCCCACAGTGGAGACACGGCAGCTCCCTTGACTGACAGCAGACGCAGACAGGAAGGGGCGCGGCCTCCCACCCTTCCAGCGACGTCACTTCCTGTCTCTAGTCCCAGGCTCCCCACAGTGGAGACACGGCAGCTCCTTTTATTGACAGCCGACACAGACAGCAAGGGGCGGCGCAGACAGGAAGGGGCGGGGCCTCCCACCCTTCCAGTGACGTCACTTCCTGTCTCTAGTCCCAGGCTCCCCACAGTGGAGACACGGCAGCTCCCTTGACTGACAGCAGACGCAGACAGGAAGGGGCGGGGCCTCCCACACTTCCACTGACGTCACTTCCTGTCTCTAGTCCCAGGCTCCGCACAGTGGAGACATGGCAGCTCCCTTGATTGACAACAGACACAGACAGGAAGGGGCGGGGCCTCCCCACACTTCCAGCGACATCACTTCCTGTCTCTATTCCCAGGCTCCCCACTTGGAGACACGGCAGCTCCCTTGACTGACAGCAGACGCAGACAGGAAGGGGCGGGGCCTCCCCACCCTTCCAGCGACGTCACTTCCTGTCTCTAGTCCCAGGCTCCCCACAGTGGAGACACGGCAGCTCCCTTGACTTACAGCAGACGCAGACAGGAAGGGGCGGGGCCTCCCACACTTCCACTGACGTCACTTCCTGTCTCTAGTCCCAGGCTCCCCACAGTGGAGACACGGCAGCTCCCTTGACTGACAGCAGACGCAGACAGGAAGGGGCGGGGCCTCCGCACCCCTCGAGCGACGTCACTTCCTCCCCCGGGGCCCCGCTGCCCCCAAAACTCACATGGGCTCCCCGCTGCGCACGTAGTCCCACAGCAGCTCCGGCGACAGCTCCGAGAACGTCACCCGCGTCTCCTCGGAGAACTCCGCCCCCCGCGCGCGCAGCCCGCCGCCTGCGCGGACGGACGGGACAGACGGACGGACAGACGTCGGTGAGTGTATCCCCCCCCCCCGCGTCCGCCCGGGGAGGGGGGGGGTTCGTCGGGTGGCTTCCCCACCTTCTTCGTTCCAGCAGCGGAGGACGGCCACGCCCGTGAACACGCTGTGCTCCTTCCCGCTCAGCCTGTGGCGGGGGGAGGGGTGCGCTCAGTAGGTCCGCGGGCGGCGGGGGTACGCCCGACCCCCGCCGGGCAACCCGCGTCCCCGACCGGACCGCGCGCCCACCTGGACAGCATGCGGAAGGCGTCCTGCTCGCCGGCCGGCTTCTCCAGGATCAGCCCGTCGACGGCCTGCGGAAATTTCCGGAACGTTCCGCGGTGTCCCGGCACGTTCCGGAACGTGGGGTCGTTGGGGGGACCGGCGGGGGCGCGTGGAGACTGACTGACGGATGGGGCCGGGGGACGGGCGGGTGTCTGACAGGCGGCGCGTGGGAGAGCTCCCAGGACGCTGTTCCGGAACATTCCGGGTCACTCCGGGCGGCCGAGGGTAGGTGCGTGACGGGCGGGATGTCTCCAGGGACGGGGTGGATGATTGATTGACAGTTGGAGGAAGGCTCCAGAACACGGACAGGGGGACGGCGGGACGACGCCAGGGCGGTTTCCGGCACGTTCCGGGAGGCGGGCGGTGGGACGATGGAGGCACGGCGACGGGGAAAGCGACGAGACAACTGGGATGAGCGTTCCGGAACGTTCCGGGACGGGGGGGGGGCGGGCGACCGGGTGGGTGACGGCCGAGGCGACCCCGGCTAGGCACTGGGGCCACGGGGCCCGGAACGTTCCGGAATCTGTGCGCACGGGGTGGGGGAGACACTCACCATGATGGTGTCGGCGGCGATCACGAGGTCGGGGGCGCGCTGGTCTTTCTGCAAGGCGACGGGGGTTGGGGGGTCAGTCAGGCGGAGGAAGAGGAAGGGCGGGGGAGGAAGAGGAGGGAGGAGGGAGAAGAGGGAGGGGGATGAGGAGGAGGAGGGGAGGAAGAGGAAGGAGGGAGGGGAAGAGGAGGAAGGAGGAGGAAGAGGAAGGGCGGGGGAGGAAGGAGGTGGTTGGGGGACGACGAGGAGGAGGGGAGGAAGAGGAGGGAGGGAGGGGAAGAGTAGGAAGGAGGAGGAAGAGGAAGGGCGGGGGAGGAAGGAGGGTGTTGGGGGACGACGAGGAGGAGGGGAGGAAGAGGAAGGAGGGAGGGGGAGAGGAGGAAGGAGGAGGAAGAGGAAGGGCGGGGGAGGAAGGAGGTGGTTGGGGGACGATGAGGAGGAGGGGAGGAAGAGGAGGGAGGAGGGAGAAGAGGGAATGGGATGATGAGGAAGAGGGGACGAAGAGGAGGGAGGGAGGGGAAGAGGAGGAAGGAGGAGGAAGAGGAAGGGCGGGGGAGGAAGGAGGTGGTTGGGGGACAACGAGGAGGAGGGGAGGAAGAGGAGGGAGGAGGGCGAAGAGGGAGGGGGAGGAAGAAGAGGAAGGGGGGAGGAAGAGGAAGGAGGGAGGGGAAGAGGAGGAAGGAGGAGGAAGAGGAAGGGGGGAGGAAGAGGAAGGAGGGAGGGGAAGAGGAGGAAGGAGGAGGAAGGGGAGGAGGGAGGGGGAGGAAGAAGATGTGGGGGGCGAAGAGGAGGAGGGGAGGAAGAGAAGGGAGGAGAGGAAGGAGGAGGACGGACGGGGACAATGGGGGAGGGGGGGAAGAGGGTGGAGGAGGAAGAAGACGGTGGGGGAGGAAGAAGAGTGTGGGGGAGGAAGAAGAGCGTGGGGGAGGAAGAAGAGGGTGGGGGAGGAAGAAGAGGGAGGGGGAGGAAGAAGAGGGTGGGGGAGGAAGAAGAGGGCGGGGGAGGAAGAAGAGGGCGGGGGAGGAAGAAGAGGTTGGGGGAGGAAGAAGAGGGCGGGGGAGGAAGAAGAGGTTGGGGGAGGAAGAAGAGGGAGGGGGAGGAAGAAGAGGGTGGGGGAGGAAGAAGAGGGAGGGGGGGGAAGAAGAGGGAGGGGGAGGAAGAAGAGGGTGGGGGAGGAGGAGGAGGAGAGGAACATGAGGGAAGGGGAGGAGGGAGGGGAGGAAGAAGATGTGGTGGAGGATGAGGAGGAGGGGATGAAGAGGAGGAGGGGAGGAAGAAAGAGGAGGGAGAGGAAAGAGAGGAAGGAGGGGGAAGGGGAGGAAGGAGGAAGAAGAGGGTGGGGGAGGAAGGAGGAAGAAGAGGAGAAAAGATCAGGAAGCGATGGTAGAGGGGAGGAGACGGAGGGAGGAGGAGCAGTAGACAGGAGGAGGAAGAGAGGAAGAGGAAGAGGAGGAAGTGGAGGAGGGAGGGGAGGAGGAAGATGTGGGGGACGATGAGGAGGAGGGAAGACAAGGGAGGAGGAAGAGGATGGAGGGGGATAACGAGGAAGGTGACGAAGAGGAGGAGGGGAGGAAGAAAGAGGAGGGAAAGAGAGGAAGGAGGGGGAAGGGGAAGAAGGAGGAAGAGGGCTGGTGAGGAAGAGGAAGAGGAAGCAGAAACGGAAGAGAAGGTAGAGGACAGGGAGGATGGATGATACAGGAAGGGAGACACGGAGGAGGAAGAGGAGCAGGAAGAGGAGGGAGGAAGCAGAAACGGAAGAGAAGGTAGAGGACAGGGAGGATGGATGATACAGGAAGGGACACACGGAGGAGGAAGAGGAGCAGGAAGAGGAAGGAGGAAGCAGAAACGGAAGAGAAGGTAGAGGACAGGGAGGATGGGACAGGAAGGGAGACAAAGAGGAGGAAGAGGAAGAGGAAGCAGAAATGGAAGAGAAGGTAGAGGACAGGGAGGATGGATGGGACAGGAGGTAGACACAGAGGAGGAAGAGGAGGAGGAAGAGGAAGCAGACACGGAAGAGATGATAGACGACAGGTAGGATGGATGGAACAGGAAGGGACACACGGAGGAGGAAGAGGAAGAGGAAGCAGAAACGGAAGAGAAGGTAGAGGACAGGGAGGATGGGACAGGAAGGCAGACACGGAGAAGGAAGAGGAGGAGGAAGAGGAAGAGGAGGAGGAGGGAGGAAACAGAAACGGAAGAGAAGGTAGAGGACAGGGAGGAGGGGACAGGAAGGGAGACACGGAGGAGGAAGAGGAGGAGGAGGGAGGAAACAGAAACGGAAGAGAAGGTAGAGGACAGGGAGGATGGGACAGGGAGACACGGAGGAGGAAGAGGAAGAGGAAGAGGAGGAGGAGGGAGGAAACAGAAACGGAAGAGAAGGTAGAGGACAGGGAGGATGGGACAGGAAGGGAGACACGGAGGAGGAAGAGGAAGAGGAGGAGGAGGGAGGAAACAGAAACGGAAGAGAAGGTAGGGGACAGGGAGGATGGGACAGGAAGGGAGACACGGAGGAGGAAGAGGAGGAGGAGGAGGGAGGCGGGAGGATGAGGAAGGGTGTCATGGCGGCGGCGCTTGCCTGGTGCAGCCTGTGTGCCACCTCCAGGGCCTTGTGCCGTGCCGTCTCCACCGCGTAGGCCGGCGGGTCTGGGAACGAGGCCTTGTCCAGCGTCTCCCTGAACCGCGACGGGATCACCTCGAACCGCAGGCCCTGCGACAGACGGACACACAGACAGGGGGAAGCCTCAGTCGCCCACTGCTGCACCCGGTAATCGCCCGGAACCTTCCCCTGTCAATCACTCAGAAATCCCGCCCACTCACCTGCCAATCATCTCTCAGAAGTCCCGCCCACTCAACCGGCACCCTCACCTGCCAATCATCCATCAGCAGCCCCGCCCACTCACCCAGGACCTGTCAATCATCCGTCATTTGTCCCACCCACTCACAGATCACCCCCCGCCTGTCAATGAACCATCAGTAGGCCCACCCATTCATGCAACACCCTCACCTGTCAATCATCCATCTGTAGCCCCGCCCACATTTGGCCACGCCCCCGCCACCAAAAAACGCTGCTGCCCCGCCCACACCCTCACCTGTCAATCATCTGTCACTATTCCCGCCCTCTCACCCGGTACCTTCACCTGCCACTCATCCGTCACTATCCCCGCCCACTCACCCGGAACCCTCACCTGCCAATCACCCATCAGCAGCCCCGCCCACTCACCCAGGACCTGTCAATCATCCGTCATTTGTCCCACCCACTCACAGATCACCCCCACCTGTCAATCAACCATGAGTAGACCCACCCATTCATGCAGCACCCTCACCTGTCAATCATCCGTCTGTAGCCCCGCCCACTCACTTGTCAATCAAACATCACCAGCCCCACATTCCTCAGCTGTCAATCACCCATGCACAGCGCTACCCACTCACCCAGCATCCTGAGCTGTCAATCACCCGTCACTAGCCCCGCCCAACTCAACTGTCAATCAACATCACAGAACCCACCCACGCGCCTATCATTGGCCACGCCCCCGACACAAAAAACGCTGCTGCTCTAGCCCCGCCCACTTCCTCACCTGTCAGTCACCTGACACCGGCCCCGCCCACTCACAATCCTCACCTGTCAATCACCCTTGTCCAGCACCCTGACCTCTCACTTACGGGTCACCCGCCCCGCCCTCAGCTGTCAATCATCCACACTCACTGACCCGCCCACTGCGAACCTGTCAATCACCAACCGGAAGTCCTGCCTTTTTTGACCACCCCTTCGCCCGCCAATCACCCTGCAGCAGCCCCGCCCCCTCACGCCGCCAGCACGCTCAGCTGTCCATCAGCCTCCACAAGCTCCGCCCACGATACCTCCCATCCTGAGCTGTCAATCACCCATGGCTGGCCCCGCCCATGCCACCATCCACCTCAGCTGTCAGTCATGCCCAGTAGTCCCGCCTACGCCATCCATTTCCTGAGCTGTCAATCACGGCTAGTCCCGCCCACTCTCAAAGCAGCTCAACCATGTATCACTGCTGGCCCACCTCCTGGCCCCATCCTGAGCTGTCAATCACTGCTGGCCACGCCCACTCCACGAGCCCATCGAGCTGTCAATCAGGGCTCACTAGCCCCGCCCCTCCGCAGCTGACTGTCAATCACGGACCTCTAGGCCCGCCCATTCTGCCCTTGCCCTCAAGTCAATCAAACCTCGCTAGCTCCGCCCACACCCTGAACTGTCAATCACCTCCCACTAGCCCCGCCCCCAACCCCAGCACCCACACAGAAGCTGAGCTGTCAATCACGGACCTCTAGGCACGCCCATTTTCCCCTGGCCGTCAAGTCAATCAAGTCCATAGCCCCGCCCGCTCCCGGAACTGTCAATCACCTCTCCCTAGCCCCGCCCACTACGACAGCACCCTCACCGTCAACGAGACCTCGCTAGCCCCGCCCACAGAGACCGATCCAGAGCTGTCAATCACAGACAGCCCCGCCCACTCCGCCACCGCGCTCAACCGTCACCGGAGCCTCGGTCGCCCCGCCCACGCTTCCGGCGCCGCGAGACGTCAATCAAGTGAGGCGTTTCCCAGAGCGGGGCGAGGGGAGCTTCGAACCCGCGGACATCCCCGGCGACGTCCTTCCCCACCCCCACCCGCCGCCGCCGCCGCCGCCCGGATCCCGCCGTGGTCGTTATCGTCCCCGGGGCGCAGGGCGGCGCTCACGGCGTTGCGGAGGATCTCCTGGCGGCGCGGGGACGCGCTGGCCAGCACCACGCGCTGGCCCTGCAGCCGCGGGATCACCGGCCTCAGCGCCATCTTCTCCTCCCCGCGGACGGAAGTGACACTGCGCGCATGCGCGGCGTCGCTAAGGCGACGACGCACCGCGCGGCCACGTCCCTTGCGTTGCGTCATCATGGCCCCTGGTTTGGCGCGTGCGCAGTTGCAGCCGCGGGGGGGGGGTGCCAATATGGCGCCCGACGCCATGCCCGGTTAAGGGCAAGTTCTGCGCATGCGCCTGGGGAAAAAGAAACCCGAACGTGGTCGACCAACGCAGTCTTAGCCGTAAGTGGCGATGAGCGCGTTTGCAGCGTTGTCGTAAAAGGTCCCCGGCCGTCCCCCTCTTCCCCCCACGCTCGTTTGCGCGCACTGAGGCGATCCCCCTGCCTCCGATCCCAAACTGGGCCAGCGAAGGTTCGAGAACCCGCCGGGAGGGTGGCCGGACCTGCCTCAGTGTCCCCTGGCGGTCCCGCCTCAGCCCCCGATCGCGGTCATCCCCCTGCCTCAGCTCCACTCCACGTACGACCTTCCATTCCCCAGGCTGGGCTCGATCTCGTGGCCGCTGAACTCACTGGCGCGGTGCCGAAGGGACGGGACTCGCGGTCATCCCCCGGCCTCGGGTCACGGAAACCACACGGAGCGGCCGGGATTCGAACCCGGACTCCTGAGGTATCCAACGCCCGCTGAATAATTCCACCCAAACCTTGCCTCCACGTCCACTCGCGGTCATCCCCCGGCCTCAGCTCGGGAACTCGCGGTCATCCCCCTGCCTGCTAAGCTTCGCTATGCTAATTAGACTGGAGTACGGAATCCCGTTAGGTCCAAAATTGACCCTAAGCGCTCCATGTCTGGGAGACTGGGTCGTCCCCCGGCCTCAGCTCCACAGAGGGAAGGAACATCCGGGTTCCGTCGCTGTCACTTCGGCCCCGCCCCCACCCGGGACCCCACGCCCACTCCCGGTCATCCCCCGGCCTCAGCTCGGGAACTCGCGGTCATCCCCCTGCCTGCTAAGCTGCGCTATGCTAATTAGACTGCAGTACGGAATCCCGTTAGGTCCAAAATTATCCCTAAGCGCTCCATGTCTGGGACTCGGGGTCGTCCCCCTGCCTCAGCTCCGCACAAGTGAGGAACATCCGGGTTCCGTCGCTGTCACCTCGGCCCCTCCCCCACCCAGGACCCCCACGTCCACTCGCGGTCATGCCCCGGCCTCAGCTCGGGAACTCGTGGTCATCCCCCTGCCTGCTAAACTGCGCTATGCTAATTAGACTGCAGTACGGAGTCCCGTTAGGTCCAAAATTAACCCTAAGCGCTCCATGTCTGGGACTCGGGGTCGTCCCCCTGCCTCAGCTCCGCTCAAGTGAGCGACATCCGGGTCCCGGCGCTGTCACCTCGGCCCCGCCCCCACCCGGGACCCCACGTCCACTCGCGGTCATCCCCCGGCCTCAGCTCAGAACCTCGCGGTCACCCTCGTGCCCGCGGAGCCGCCGTACGCTGAACGGACGCGGTGTACGGAAACACGCGAGGCCCAAAATTAACCCACGCACTCAGTCCTGGAACTCGCGGTCGTCCCCCTGCCTCAGCTCCGCTCAAGTGAGGGACATCCGGGTCCCGGCGCTGTCACCTCGGCCCCACCCCCACCCAGGCCTCCGCGCCCACTCGCGGTCATGCCCCGGCCTCAGCGCAGGAACTCGCGGTCATCCCCCTGCCTGCTGACCTGCAATATCCTAATTAGATTGGGGTACGGAAAACCGTTAGGCCCAAAATTAACCATTGCCCTCAATCTCCGGAAGTCGCGGTCGTCCCCCTGCCTCAGCTCCACACAGGGGAGGAACATCCGGGTTCCCCCGCCGTCACCTCGGCCCCTCCCCCACCCAGGACCCAACGTCCACTCGCGGTCATCCCCCTGCCTGCGGAATCCAAGTACACTAATCAGACGCGGTGTACGGAAACCCGTTAGGCCCAAAATTAACCATTGCCCTCAATCTCTGGAACTCGCGGTAGTCCCCCTGCCTCAGCTCCGCGCAAGTGAGGGACATCCGGGTCCCGGCGCTGTCACCTCGGCCCCGCCCCCACTCGGGTTCCACGTCCACTCGCGGCCATCCCCCTGCCTGCGGAGCGGCAGTATGCTAATTAGATTGGTGTACGGACACCCGTTAGGCCCAAAATTAACCATTGCCTTCAATCTCTAGAACTCGCGGTCGTCCCCCTGCCTCAGCTCCGCTCAAGTGAGGGACATCCGGGTCCCGGCGCTGTCACCTCGGCCCCTCCCCCACCCAGGACCCCCACGTCCACTCGCGGTCATCCCCCGGCCTCAGCTCAGAACCTCGCGGTCACCCTCGTGCCCGCGGAGCCGCCGTACGCTGAACGGACGCGGTGTACGGAAACACGCGAGGCCCAAAATTAACCCACGCACTCAGTCCTGGAACTCGCGGTCGTCCCCCTGCCTCAGCTCCGCTCAAGTGAGGGACATCCGGGTCCCGGCGCTGTCACCTCGGCCTCTCCCGGACCCAGGCCTTCGCGTGCACTCGAGGTCATCCCCGGGTGATTGACTGACGGCCGCCTCGGCCAATGGCGTGTCGCGGAGGGCGGGGCCGCCGGAAGCGGTGTGAGTCCGCACTGGCAGCAATGCCCCTGCCTCAGCCCCGCGGGCGGCCAGTCTCCACCGTGCCGTCCGTCAGTCAGTCCGTCCGTCCGTCGTCCGTCCCGTGGTCGAGTATTATGGTTATTTATTGTACTTTAATCGGAATGTCCATGATGGGTGGGATGGCTCAATGGTTAGCGCGCCACCGAGGACCCGGGTTCGAATCCCGTCACTCTTCCGCGTCTGACCAATCAGAAGGAAGTCTTTCATTCTCCATCGATTGATTGATTGATTGATTGAATTTCCGTTCTCGGGGTGGTGGGGGGATTCGAACTCACGGCCCGCTGCATGGCCGCCTGTGAAATATACATGAAAATATACAAAGTAATGTTTTTTTTTTTTAATTTTTAAGTATTATTATCATTATTGTGGGATTTGAGACTTTATTTTAGTGACTTGGATTTTCTGCGGTCGGGGTTCCCCCCCCCCCCGCGCCTAATTGATTTATCATCATCATCATCATTATTTATTTATGTTTATTTATTCATTTATATCTAGCGTAATCATAAAATGTGCATAATATATATACAAGAAACATTATTTTTATGGTCGGATCCGCTACACCCAGCTGATTAATAGTAATAATTATTATTATTATTGTAGAAGTAATATGTAATTATGAAATGTATTTAATACACAGAAATTATTATTATTATCATTATTATTATATGTTATTTGGTGACATATTTCACGCACACTTTTCTCGTGTGTAGAGAGCGAAAAACTTCCCCCTAATCAATCACGGTGACTCATTTCGCTCCCCGTTTCCCATCAGGAGAGAGCGAAAAAACGTCCTCCAATCAGTCAATCACCAGTGACATATTTCACGCCCAGTTTTCCCGAGTGGACAGAGCGAAAAATCTCCCCATAACCAATCACGGTGACTTATTTCGCTCCCCGTTTCCCATCTGGTGAGAGCGAAAAACGTCCTCCAATCAATCAATCAATCACCCGAGACATATTTCACGCCCACTTTTCCCGTGTGGACAGAGCGAAAAACTTCCCCCTAATCAATCACGGTGACTTATTTCGCTCCCCGTTTCTCATCTGGTGAGAGCGAAAAACGTCCTCCAATCAATCAATCACCAGTGACATATTTCACGCCTTTTCCCGTGTGGACAGAGCGAAAAATCTCCCCATAATCAATCACGGTGACTTATTTCGCTCCCCGTTTCCCATCTGGTGAGAGCGAAAAACGTCCTCCAATCAATCACCTGAGACATATTTCACGCCCACTTTTCCCGTGTGGACAGAGCGAAAAACTTCCCCCTAATCAATCACGGCGACTTATTTCGCTCCCCGTTTCCCATCTGGTGAGAGCGAAAAACGTCCTCCAATCAATCAATCACCCATGACATATATCACGCCCACTTTTCCTGTGAGGACAGAGCGAAATATTTCCCAAAATCAATCACGGTGACTTATTTCGCTCCCCGTTTCCCATCTGATGAGAGCGAAAAACGTCCTCCAGTCAATCAATCAATCACCGGTGACATATTTCACGACCACTTGTCCTTGTGCAGAGAGCGAAAAATTTCCCCCTAATCAATCACGGTGACTTATTTCTCTCCCTGTTTCCCATCAGGAGAGAGTGAAAAATGTCCTCCAATCAATCAATCACCCGTGACATATTTCACGCCCACTTATCCCGTGTACACAGAGCGAAATATTTCCCAAAATCAATCACGGTGACTTATTCCGCTCCCCGTTTCCCATCTGGTGAGAGCGACCATTTTTCCAGTGTGGACAGAGCGAAAAATCTCCCCCTAATCAATCTCGGTGACTTATTTCGCTCCCAGTTTCCTACATGGAGAGAGCGAAAACCTTCCTCCAATGAATCAATCAATCAATCACCGGTGACAAATTTCACGCCCACTTGCCCGTGTGGAGAGAGCAAAAAGTTTCCCCCTAATCAATCACGGTGACTTATTTCGCTCGCCGTTTCCCATCAGGAGAGAGCGAGAAACGTCCCCCAATCAATCAATTAATTGCCTGTGACTCATTTCGTCCCACGGTTTCCCCTCTGCAGAGAGTGAAAAACGTCCTCTTGGCCCTTCCATCGCCGGTGACTTATTTCACTCCCAGGTTCCCATTTGGAGAGTGTGAAAAACGTCCTCCAATCAATCAATCAATCACCGGTGACATATTTCACCCCAATTTTTCCCTTGTGGAAAAAAAAAATCATGGTGACTTATTTCGCTCCCCGGTTCCCATCGACAGAGAGTGAAAAACGTCCTCCAATCAATCAATCAATCACCGGTGACATATTTCACTCCCACTTTTCCCGTGTGGAGAGAGCGAAAAATTTCCCCCCTATCAATCACGGTGACTTATTTCGCTCCCCATTTCCCATCTAGAGAGAGCGAAAAACGTCCTCCAATCAATCAATCACTGGTGACATATTTCGCGCTGACTTTGCCTTTTAGACAGAGCGAAAAATTTCCCCCTAATCAATCATGGCGACTTATTTCGCCCCCGGCGATTCCCATCAGGAAAGAGTGAAAAACGTCCTCCAATCAATCAATCAATCAATCAATCGCCGGTGACATATTTCACGCCCACTTTCCCAGTGTGGAGAGTGCGAAAAGTTTCCCCTTATCAATCACAGTGACTTATTTCACCCACGCGTTTCCCATCTGGAGAGAGCGAGAAACGTCCTCTAATCAATCAATCAATCAATCAATCACCGGTGACATATTTCACGCCCACTTTTCTGGTGTGGAGTGAAAAAACTCCCCCCTAATCAATCACGGTGACCCATTCTGCACCCAGCTTTCTCCCCTCTGCAGAGAGCGGGAAACGTCCTCCAATCAATCAATCAATCAATCAATCAATCACCAGTGATTTATTTCATGCCCAGGGCTTCCCACCTAGACAGAGCGAAAATCGTCCTCCAATCAATCAATCACAGCGACTTATTTCACCCCCACTTTACCCATCTGGAGAGAGGAAAATAAATCCCTGCAATCAATCAATCAAGCAATCAATCGCTGGGGACTTATTTCATGCCCCCCCCCGTTACCCCTCTGCAGAGAGCGAAAAACGTCCTCCAATCAATCAATCAATCAGTCACCAGTGACTTATTTCATCCCCACTTTGTGCTTCCGGAGAGAGCGAAAAACTTCCCGCTAATCAATCGCTGGTGACTTATTTCATCCCCACATGGTCCACGTGGAGAGCAATAAACGTCCTCCAATCAATCAATCAATCAATCAATCACTGGTGACTTATTTCATCCCCACTTGGTCCATGTGGAGAGCGAAAAACGTCCTCCAATCAATCAATCAATCAAGCTATCAATCACCTGTGACTTATTTCATCCCCACTTGGTCCAGGTGGAGAGCAAAAAACGTCCTCCAATCAATCAATCAAGCTATCAATCACCTGTGACTTATTTCATCCCCACTTGGTCCAGGTGGAGAGCGAAAAACATCCTCCAATCAATCAATCAATCAATCAATCACCGGTGACCTATTTCATCCCCAGGTTTCCCTTCTGGAGAGAGTGAAAAATATCCTCGTGGCCCGTCCATAACTGTGACCTATTTCATCCCCACTCTGCCCATCTGCAGAGAGTGAAAAACTTCCCCCTAATCAATCACTGGTGATTTATTTCACTCCCACCTTTCCCCTCTGCAGAGAGCGAGAAACGTCCTCCAATCAATCAATCAATCAGCAGGGATTTATTTCATGCACAGAGTTTCCCACCTAGAGAGAGTGAAAAACGTCCTTCAATCTATCAATCAATCAATCACCGGTGACTTATTTCATCCCCACTTGGTCCAGATGGAGAGTGAAAAACGTCCGCCAATCAATAAATAAATCACTGGTGACTTATTTCATCCCCACTTGGTCCATGTGGAGAGCGAAAAACGTCCTCCAATCAATCAATCAATCAATCAATCAATCACGGGTGACTCATTTCATCCCCACTTTGTCCACATGGAGAGTGAAAAACGTCCTTCAGTCAATCAATCAATCATTGGTGACTTATTTCATCCGCACTTGGTCCAGATGGAGAGCAGAAGATGTCCTCCCATCAATCAATCAATCAATCAATCAATCACCGGTGACTCATTTCATCCCCACTTTGTCCACATGGAGAGTGAAAAACGTCCTTCAGTCAATCAATCAATCAATCAATCAAGCAGCAGGGATTTATTTCATGCCCATAGTTTTCCATCTAGAGCAAAAAACGTCCTCCAATCAATCAATGAATCAATCAAACAATCACCAGTGACTTATTTCATCCCCACTTGGTCCAGATAGAGAGCAGAAAACGTCTCCAATCAATTAATCAATCCATCAATCAATCACTGGTGACTTATTTCATCCCCACTGGCTGCATGTGCAGAGTGAAAAACGTCCTCCAATCAATCACTAGTGACTTATTTCATCCCCACTTAGTCCATGAGGAGAGTGAAAAACGTCCTATAATCAATCAATCAATCAATCATTGGTGTCCTCCAATCAATCAATCAACCAATGATTGGTGACTTATTTCATCCCAAGTTGGTCCATGTGGAGAGCGAAAAACGTCCTGCAATCAATCAATCAATCACTGGTGACTTATTTCATCCCCACTTGGTCGATGTGGAGTGCGAAAAATGTCCTCCAATCAATCAATCACCAGTGACTTATTTCACCCCCACTTGGTCCATGTGGAGAGCGAGAAACGTCCTCCCATCAATCAATCAATCAATCGCCTGTGACCTATTTCGTCTCCACCTTTGCCCTGTGGAGAGAGCGAAAAATTTCCCCCAATCCATCGCCTGTGACTTATTTCGCCCCCCGCCCCGCTCTGTACAGTGTGCGAAAAACGTCCTGTGCCGGGGCGGCCATGATGGGAAACTTTCCGGAAGCTGCAAATGGTAGCCGCAGGGGTCCGGGCAGGGGGGGTGCGGCAGAGGGGGCGGGATTAGTGGGGGACGCGTCCTCATTGGCCACATGTGAGGTGATTGGCGGCTTCGCGGGCGTGGCCCGACTCATGATTGACAGCTCGGTGTCGGCCATGTTGTGGGCGTGGCTTCTGCTGTGATTGACAGCTCAACACCAGCCATGTCTGTGGGCGTGGTTGTGGGCGTGGCCTGTGCCGTGATTGACAGCTGGGTGTCGGCCATGTTGTGGGCGTGGCTTTGCTGTGATTGACAGCTGGGTGTCGGCCATGTTGTGGGTGTGGCTTCGCTGTGATTGAAAGCTCAACAATCAGCCATGTCTGTAGGCGTGGTTGTGGGCGTGTGTGCCCTGTCAATCGTCTGCGCACCTGTCAATCAATAATCCGCGCTCCTATCACGTACCTGTGCACCTGTCAGTCATCCCTGCACCTGTCAGTCATCCCTGCACCTGTCAGTCACCTACCCACGCACCTGTCAGTCATCCCTGCACCTGTCACCTACCCACGCACCTGTCAGTCATCCCTGCACCTGTCAGTCATCCCTGCACCTGTCAGTCACCTACCCACGCACCTGTCAGTCATCCCTGCACCTGTCAGTCATCCCTGCACCTGTCAGTCACCTACCCACGCACCTGTCAGTCATCCCTGCACCTGTCAGTCACCTACCCACGCACCTGTCAGTCATCCCTGCACCTGTCAGTCATCCCTGCACCTGTCAGTCACCTACCCACGCACCTGTCAGTCATCCCTGCACCTGTCACCTACCCAAGCACCTGTCAGTCATCCCTGCACCTGTCAGTCACCTACCCACGCACCTGTCAGTCATCCCTGCACCTGTCACCTACCCACGCACCTGTCAGTCATCCCTGCACCTGTCAGTCATCCCTGCAACTGTCAGTCATCCCTGCACCTGTCACCTACCCACGCACCTGTCAGTCATCCCTGCACCTGTCACCTACCCACGCACCTGTCAGTCATCCCTGCACCTGTCACCTACCCAAGCACCTGTCAGTCATCCCTGCACCTGTCAGTCATCCCTGCACCTGTCAGCCATCCCTGCACCTGTCAGCCATCCCTGCACCTGTCAGTCATCCCTGCACCTGTCAGCCATCCCTGCACCTGTCAGTCATCCCTGCACCTGTCAGCCATCCCTGCACCTGTCAGTCACCACCCCACCTGTCAATCAATCCCGACACCTGTCAGTCACCCGTCTCCCTTTCCATCAACCGCACACCTGCCAGCCGCCTGCACACCCGTCCCTCACCCGACCGCCTGTCTGTCCGTCCATCCGTCCATCCCTCCATCGTCCGTCCGCCTGTCCGTCCCGTGCATCCATCCACCCGTCCACCCACTGAGAGGGGGAGGGGTGGTGCCTCCTTCATTATTTGCAGGACAGACGGGCAGACAGAAGGACGGACGGACAGCACCGGCGAGTGACTTCCGGTGACCTCGGGGTGGGGAGGGGGGCTTTGGGGGCGGTGGGGCACTGGGGAGGGGGGAGGGAGGGAGTCAGAGAGGGGGGGAGGAGGAGGATGAAGGTGCGGCCGTGGGTTCGAATCCAGCCTCAGCCGACAGCCCTCCCCCAAAAATCCGAGTATTAAAGGGCACAGGGCGACGAGTAATAAAAATGTGGCTGACAAAAAAAATCACATTAAAGGCCACAGTGGAATGAATAATAAAAATGTGGCTGACAAAAAAAAATCACATTAAAGGCCACAGGGGGATGAATAATAAAAATGTGGCTGACAAAAAAATCACATTAAAGGGCATAGGGGGATGAATAATAAAAATTTGGCTGACAAAAAAAAAATCACATTAAAGGGCACAGTGGGATGAATAATAAAAATTTGGCTGACAAAAAAAA
>NW_025423518.1:277500-320000 GCF_020740685.1 Jaculus jaculus
CTATGATTGGCCAGATGTGTCACCCGTTGGTGGCTCAAGCAGTTAGGGTGAAGTGGGGCTCCGCGACGTGCCTCGTCGTTAGCCCGTTGGTCGGGGTTTGTGATTGACACGCATGTAGGCCAATGGGTAGCGTCCGGGATTGGTTGGGGGGCGGGCCTTTGCATGTTGCCAAGTGTGGTGGGCAGAACTTCAGCGGAGTTGATTGACAGACGTTTAGACCAATAGCTTTGGGAGCTGTGGGTGGGGCTGTGACCTGTCTCGCGGTATGTTCCGTCACTTCCCGGAGTGGGCGGGTTTTGCTGGCTGATTGACAGCTTTCTAGGCCAATGGGAACGTGCATATGATGGACAGTCCTGGAAAGAGGCGGGGCTTTTCGTTTTCCGTTGCTGCCGGCTTGGTTCAGTCACCTCTGTTCGTGGACGGAGACATTCCCTATGGGTTGCTGATTGATGGGCGTCTAAGCCAGTGGGAACTTGGGGGCGCCCTCGTTCGGTAAGTGGGGCTCCGCTGAGTCAACCCCTGTTGTGGGCGGTGTTTGCGGATGATTGGCAGTCTTGTATGCGAATGGTGGTGCGGTTCTTGACGGATGCGGCGTTTGGTTCAGTCATATCTTGTTACGGGGCCTGGTCTGATTTTTGTCCGTGATTGACAGGAGTGTCGCCGAGAGGAGTCTTGGGGATTTAAGTGGAGGCGGGCCCTTAGGCCTCGTGAAGGTAAACTGCTTTCCGCACCGGAAGTGGGCGGTGCCCTAGCAGGGATGATTGACAGGCATGATGCTGGCGCAGTTGTCTGCGGAGGTCGGTCGGTGTCCCATGTTGGGATTCCCCGCGGTGCTTGTTCCAGTGCCTTCTCTTCGTGGGCGAGGCCTACGCGCGTGGCTCTCATGGTGCTTGGCGCCCTGCCGACTGTAGGGTGTGATTGACAGCTCTGCAGGTCTGATGTGGGCGGGGCCGTGGCTGCTGATGATTGACAGGCCTGTCAGCCCGTCGCCGTGGAGTTCTTGATGGACTTTCGGGGTTCTGATTTGCCTCGTCCTTGGTTCAGTCAGTCCTGACCTTTGTCTGGTTGACTGACGGACCCGTAGGCCAATGGGGAGCTTGGATATGTGCTTCGTGGTGGGGCTTTGCGTAGTCAAATTCTGGGGTAAGGGGGGGTGCAATGGCTGTAGATGATTGACAGGCTAGTAGGCGGGCGGACTGCACGTGATGGACAGGTGTGCTGCCCAATGAGGGTGGAGTCATCCCAGGTAGAGGCGGGCCTCGGAGGTGTCATTTGCGGAAGGCTTGGTTGAGTGACAGGACTGCCGACCAATGGAGAGCGTGCGGCCTTGTTTAGGGGCGGGGCTTTGCTGCGTCAAATTCAGGATATGATTACAGATTGATTGACGGGCTGGCAGGCCAATGGTGGTTTGGGGAATGTATGAGGAGGCGGGACTTTGTTGCTGTGACGTGTTGGGAGTGGTGCTTAACTGCTGATGATTGACAGGCTTGTAGGCCAATGGGGTGAGGAGGAGATCTGCGCGGAGGTGGGGCTAGGAGATGTAGTTAGCTGTGGGCTTGGATCAGGCTTATGCTGGTGGGCGTGGCCTGTGCTTTGGTTCCTTGAGTGACAGGATGGAACGCCAATGGCGGTCATGGAAAGCTAGGTGGAGGCGGGGTTAACAGGATTCGTCATTGTATGCTGGCGTAAGCCTACTCACCTCCGGAAGTGGGCGGTGCCTGATTGGGCATGATTGACAGCGTGTTAGCCTATGGAAGAGGAAGAGTTGTCTTTGGAGCTGTGATTGGAGAAGTACAGTTACTTGTCATTGTGGGCGGGTCTTGACCTTTGGCTACGTGATTGACAGCCGTGTAGGCCAATGGTGAGCATGGATATATCATAGCCAAGTTCTGATACACGCTGGGCGTATGTTTAGATGATTGACAGTCTCGTAGGCCAATGAGGAGATCTGGAAGGAGGCGGGGCTTGGCTCATTTCCTTCTGGTTAGTGGGCATGGCTTGGCTTTTGGGTGGGTGAGTGATTGACAGGCGTGTGGGCCAGTGAGGCAGTGGGGATTTAGTGGAGGTGGGAGTTTTAAACGTTCTGGTTGTTTCCGAAGTGGGCCTGACTGTGGATGACTGACAGGCTGGTCAGCCAATGGGAAGCAGCGTTTGTGGGTGGCCCGGCCTCGGGAGTTTTGATTCGCTGTGGGCTTCAGTACTGCCCCCTTCTATTGGGTGTGTCCTGCTGTATGGGTGATTGACAGGCCTGTAGGCCAATGGGCGTGGGGTGATTGTACATGGAGGCGGGTCTAAGCTCAGTCTCTCTTGTGAGTGGCTGGAGCCTGATCATTGGGAGGTTGATTAGCAGGCTCATAAGCCAGTGGGAACATGCGGATCTCTTTGTGGGCGGGACTTCGCCTCCCAAGGCGAGGCTGGATTGTGGATGATTGGCAGGCCTGTAGGCCAATGGGGTCATTGTTTCCTAGGTGGAGGCGGGTCTTTTGTGTGTTTTCATGATTCACAGGCATCCAGTCCTCCATTGGTCAGCCTCAGCGGTGGGTGGGTTACTCGTAGGTCTACGATTGACAGAGCCGTCGGCCAATGGTGGCTGGAGCGGCTGTGGAGGAGGGGCTTGGCGAGATAGGCGTGGTTAAAAGGGACGGTGTGCGGGTGGGTCAGATCATCGTGGGGGGTGATTGACAGGTTTGTTAGCCAGTGGGGGACCTGCGCCTCGTGCCGGAGGTGGGATATAGAGTTCTGTGTTTTGCATGTGGTCGGGATTGGCATAAATCAGCTCCCGTAGTGGGCGGGTCCTGGTAGCTAGGTCAATGACGGACGGTCGTGGTGGCCAATGGCGGGCTTGGTGGGAGTGGGCGTGGTTTATGCACCTGGCACTTGGCTGGTGCCTGGTGATTGGCAGGCTTGTAGGCCAATGAGGGTGTGGAGATCTCTGGGGAGGCGGGGCTTGGGTTGGAGGGGGCCATGAATTTGTCTGTCTGGTCACCCTGGAGAGTGGGCTCAAAGCTGGGTGCCCACGGGAGCATGGTCGTCTGTGACTGACTGTGCTCTTGTCCACTAGGCGAGCGCTTCTGCGGCATGTGGGCGGGGCTTGTGTGGGTGCCCTGACGACATCGTACCTCGGTGTTGCTGGGTGACCTGGGGGACCGAGGCCATGCTGGGTGATGTCAGTGACGCCGGATTGTACTCATGTGGGGTGACAGGGAGGACTGGGGTCACACTGGGTGACACAGGGTTGTACTCACGGTGGCTGGTAGGGAGGAATGAGGTCACACTGGGTGACGGGGAGCATTGAGGTCACACTGGGTGACACAGGGTTGTACTCTTGGTGCCTGACATGGAGGACTGAGGTCACACTGGGTGACACGGGGTTGTACTCACGGTGGCTGGTAGGGAGGACTGAGGTCACAGTGGGTGACACGGGGTTGTACTCATGGCTGGTAGGGAGGACTGAGGTCACAGTGGGTGTCAGGGAGCATTGAGGTCACACTGGGTGACACAGGGTTGTACTCGCAGAGGGTGGTAGGGAGGAATGAGGTCACACTGGGTGACAGGGAGGACTGAGGTCACAGCAGGTGACAGGGAAGACTGTGGTCCCAGTGGGTGACATAGGGTTGTACTCATGGTGGCTGACAAGGAGGACTGAGGTCACAGCGGGTGACAGGGAGGACTGAGGTCACACTGGGTGACAGGGAGGACTGAGGTCACACTGGGTACCGCGAAGCCGAGGGCGTCACGCCAGGTGGCGCAGCACTCACATCGGGCAGCGGGAAGGACTGAGCTCACCGCGGTTGACGGGGAGGACTGAGGTCTCCCTGGGCGACTCGCGCGACTGTGGTCCCACTGTGCGTCCGTCACCCCATCTCTCTCTCTCTCTCTCTCTCCGTGTCTCGCTCCTCCCCCACCCCCGGCGCAGGCGCGGCGATGGCGGCGGCGACGATCGTGCACGACACGTCGGAGGCGGTGGAGCTGTGCGCGGCGCACGGGCTGTACCTGAAGCCCATCACGAAGATGACCATCAGCGTGGCGCTGCCGCAGCTGAAGCAGCCGGGCAAGTCCATCTCGAACTGGGAGGTGATGGAGCGGCTGAAGGCCATGGTGCACAGCCACCAGTTCTCCACGCTGCGCATCGCCAAGAGCACCATGGACTTCATCCGCTTCGAGGGCGAGGTGGAGAACCGCGGGCTGGTCAAGGCCTTCCTCGCCTGCCTCGACGGCAAGACCATCAAGCTCAGCGGCTTCTCCGACGCGCTGCGCGTGCGCGCCGCCGAGTTCAAGCCCGACTTCCCCACGCGCCACGACTGGGACTCCTTCTTCCGCGACGCCGAGGACATGAACGAGACGCTGCCCGGGGAGCGCCCCGACACCATACACCTCGAGGGGCTGCCCTGCAAGTGGTTCGCCGCCCGCGACCCCGACGCGGCGGCCTCCTCCGCCGCCGCCTCCTCCGCGTCCGGCGGCGGCGGTTCCGGCGGCGGCGGCTCCGGGGCCGGAGCCCCCGAGAGGCCCAGCGAGGACGTGCTGGTGCGCGTGTTCCGCCGGTTCGGCGACATCCGCAACGTGGACATCCCCATGCTCGACCCGTACCGCGAGGAGATGACGGGGCGCAACTTCCACACCTTCAGCTTCGGCGGGCACCTCAACTTCGAGGCCTACGTGCAGTACCGCGAGTACGCCGGCTTCATCCAGGCCATGAGCGCGCTGCGCGGCATGAAGCTCATGTTCAAGGGCGACGACGGCAAGGCCGTGGCGTGCAACATCAAGGTGGGCGGGGCCGGGGGGGAGAGGTGTCATGGCCGCCGGGGACCGTGGGGTCGTTTGGGGGGGGTTGTGGGACGCACGTGGGTTTGGGGGTTTTTGGCGCCCGTCGTGGGATGCCAGCGTGTGTGTGGGGTCGGGGGGTGTCATGGCCGCTGGGGACCGTGGGGTCATTTGGGGGGTGTGGGGCACGTGGGTTTGGTTGTTTTGGCGCCCATCGGGGGATGCCGGTGTGTGTGGGGTCGGCGGGTGTCATGGCTGCCAGGGACCGTAGGGTCGTTTGGGGTTGGGGGATACATGTGGGTTTGGGTGTTTTGGCGCCCCTCGTGGGATGCCAGCGTGCGTATGGGGTTGGGGGGTGTCATGGCCGCCGGGGACCGTGGGGTCGTTTGGGGGGGTTGTGGGACACACGTGGCTTTGGGTGTTTTGGCGCCCATCAGTGGACGCCACTGTGCACGTGAGGTTGGCGGGTGTCATGGCCGCTGGGGACCATAGGGTTATTTGGGGGTTGTGGGACACACGTGGGTTTGGGTGTTTTGGCGCCCCTCGTGGGATGCCAGCGTGCGTGTGGGGTTGGCGGGTGTCATGGCTGCCAGGGACCATTGGGTCATTTGGGGGTGTGGGACAGACGTGGGTTTGGGTGTTTAGGCGCCCATCGGGGGACGCCAGTGCGCACGTGAGGTTGGCGGGTGTCATGGCCACCGGGGACCATAGGGTTATTTGGGGGGTGTGGGACACACGTGGGTTTGGGTGTTTTGGGAATGGAGGTGCGCGTGGGGCTGGCGGATGTCATGGCCGCCGGGGACCATGGGGTCATTTGGAGTTGGGGGACACACGTGGGTTTGGGTTAGCACCCATCGGGGTGCGCCGGTGCGTGTGGGGCTGGCGGGTGTCGTGGCCGCCGGGGACCATTGGGTCATTTGGGGGTGTGGGACACACGTGCGTTTGGGTGTTTAGGCGCCCATCGGGGGACGCCGGTGCGCACGTGGGGCTGGCGGGTGTCATGGCCGCCGGCGACCATAGGGTTGTTTTGGGGGTTGGGGGACACATGTGGGTTTGCATGTTTTGGCGCCCATCGGGGGACGCCAGTGAGCGTTGGGCTGGCGGGTGTCATGGCCGCCGGGGACCATAGGGTCGTTTGGGGGCGTGTGGCACACGTGGGTTTGGGTGCTTCGGTGCCCGCGGGGCCGGCGGGTGTCACGGCGGCCGCGGCCGGGCGCCGGCTTCAGGTCCCGTTCGCGCGCGTGTGTCCCGTGCGCTGCCTCCCGCAGGTGTCGTTCGACTCCACGAAGCACCTGAGCGACGCGTCCATCCGGAAGCGTCAGCTGGAGCGGCAGAAGCTGCAGGAGCTCGAGCAGCAGCGCGAGGAGCAGAAGCGCCGCGAGAAGGAGGCCGAGGAGCGCCAGCGCGCTGAGGAGAGGTGCGGGGCTCTGCCGGCGCGGGGGGAGGGCCGCCGGTCCGGTCGTGGGGCGGTCCCGCGTGGGCCCGTGAGGACCCCGCTGTGTGCGTCAGGAGTGCCCTACTGTGCGTGTGCGTCTGAGGGCACCACTCTGTGCACGTCTTTGAGGGCCCCAGTGTGTGCGCCCTGAGAGCCCCACTGTGTGCATCGTGAGATGCCTATCGTGCGTGTTCCTCGAAGCGCACTAGTGTGTATACACACCTGTGAGAACGTGTTTGCGGGCCCCAGTGTGTGCGTCTTGAGAACCCCACTGTGTGCATCCTGAGATCCCTATCACGCGTGCTCATCTAAGGGCACCACTGTGCGCATACCCGTGAGAATGTCTTTGAGGGCCCCAGTGTGTGCGTCTGGAGAGCCCCACTGTGCGCATCCTGAGATCCCCATCATGCCCTACTGTGTATGAGGCTGAGGTTCCTGCGTGTACATCTGTGACGTCCAGTGTGTGGGTGCTGAGAGACCTACTACGTGTGCCCCTGAGGTTCCCTCCGTGTGCAGTCTGAGAGACACACTGCGTGTGCCTGGGAGATCCCCAGCGTGTGCACAGTTGAGATCCCCCCTGCGTGCATGACCGAGAGATCCCCAGTGTGCGGATTGTGAGAGCCCCACTGCGTGCTCATATGTCAGTGAGTGATCCCCAGGCTGTCTGAGAGATGCCCCACTGCGTGCATGCTGACGTGAGTCCCACTGTGTGCAACCAGAGACCCACTGTGTATGCCTTTGAGATCCCCAGCATGTACATAGCTGACATCCCCACTGTGAGCATGCCTGGGAGATTCCCAGTGTGTGGATCATGAGAGCCCCACTGTGTGCTCAGGTCAGTGAGGAATCCCAGGCTGTCTGCGTGACTCCCCACTACGTGCATGCTGACACGAGTCCCACTGTGTGCAACCAGAGACCCACTGTGTGTGCCTGTGAGATCCCCAGTGTGCACAGTTGAGACCCCCACTATGTGCACATGCACGTGAGATCCCTAGTGTGTGTGTGTTTATGCGCGCGTGCCTGGGAGATCCCTACTGTGTGCTTCCCGAGAGCCCCACTGCGTGCGCATGTCGGCGAGGTCCCCGCTGACCCGCCCCTCCCCCCCCCCTGCGCGCCGCGGCAGGCGCCAGAAGGAGCAGGAGCAGCAGGAGCGCGCGCGCCGCCGCGAGGAGAAGCTGCGCCGCCGGGAGCAGCGCCAGCGCGCCCGGGAGCTGCGGCGCAGCCAGCGGAAGCTCGAGAAGCTGCAGGCCGAGGAGCAGCGGCGGCTGCACGAGCGCATCCGCATGGAGGAGCGCAAGCTGCTGCTCGCCCAGCGCAACCTGCAGTCCATCCGCCTCGTCGCCGAGCTGCTCAGCAGGGCCGAGGTAACGCGGGCGCCGCGCCGAGCCGCTGCATGCGACGGCGCATGCGATGCGGATGTGCCGCCCCGACCTGCCCGCTGCATGTGACGGTGCACGTGGTCGAGCATGCCGTGAAACCGCGCATGCTACAGCACACGAGATCGCGATTGCAATGCAGCCGTGCATGCGACAGCGCATGCAATGCGGCCGTGCATGTGAAGGCGTGTGGTCGCGCATGCAACTCAGTCATGCATACTACAGCGCATGTTTTGCACGATTGCAGTGTGGCAGGCATGCAATAGCACATGATGCCGTGCATGCAATGCGGCTGTGCATGTGAGGCGCATGTGGTCGCGCATGCAATGAGGACGTGCGTGTGCAGGCGTGTGTGGTCGGGCATGAAACGTGGCCGTACGTGTGGAGGCGCGTGAGGTCGCGCATGCAGTGCAGTCATGCATGCTACAGCGCATATGATCGAGATTGCAATGCAGCCGTGCATGCGACATCGCATGAGGCCGTGCATGCATTGTGGCCGTGCAAGTGGAGGCGTGTGTGGTTGCGTACGCAGTCTGGCCGTGCATGGGAAGGTGTGTGTGGTCACACATGCAATGCGGCCGTGCGTGTGGAGGCGTGGGTGGTTGCGCATGCAATGCAGCTGTGCATGCGACGGCGCATGAAGCCGCATGTGCGATGCGCTCACAGGCACTCACGCCCTTCCCTGGCTAACGCTGTCTCCCCCCACGTCCCTGCAGGCGGCGCGCCAGGCGGCGCTGGCCCACAGCGAGGAGCGTCAGCGCCGCCAGCGCCTGGAGCTGCGCCGGCGCCAGGAGGCCGAGCTGCGGCGCGTGGAGGAGGAGAAGCGCCGCGCCCTGGGGCTGCAGCGCCGCGAGCGGGAGCTGCGGGGCCGCCTCCTCGGCCTCCTGCTCAGCCGCCGGCCCGACGCCCCCGCCGTGCGCGGAGACCTGCTGCAGCCCGTGCTCGACATCCTGCACTGCGTGTCCGGGGCCGCCGCCGCCGCCCCGCCCGCGGCGCCCCCCGACGCCGCGGGGGGCGCCGGCGCGCCCGCCGCCGACGCCCTCGCCGACCCCGGGGCGCCCGAGCCCCACGGCGGCGGCGGCGGCGTCGTACCGTACGACCGCGGCCCGTGCCCCGCCGGCGTGCTCTCCTGCATCCCCGACAACACGCGGCCGCAGCCCAAGGGCCCCCCCCGCCGCCGGCGGCGACAAGGACGCGCGGCCCCGCGACAAGTGCAACCGCGAGCCCCCCGACGGAGGCCCCGACCCCGAGCGCCCCGCCGAGGAGGCCCGGCGGCCGCCGCCGCCGCCCACGCCGCCGCCGCCGCAGCCGCGCCGCGAGCCGCGCAAGGAGCGCGCCCACCGCAAGCGCCCGCGCAGGGACCGCGAGGCGCCGCCCGACGCCGGCGGGGGCGGAGGGTCCCCGCGCCGCGGCGGCGACGGCGAGGACAAGGTCAAGGAGCGGCGCGGGGAGGCCGGCGGGCGGCGGGAGCGGGGCGGGCGCGGCGGGGAGGAGCGCAGGCGCAGCCGGCACCGGCGCCGCGGCGGGGGCGACGCGCGTTCCCGCTCGCGGTCCCGCTCGGCCGGGCGGCGGCGCCGCGGCGCCTGGGACGACAGGTAGCCGGCGCGCGCTTGCGCCCGCGGGGTTCTCTCTGTCCCCCCTCCTCGCTGCCCCCCTCCACCCCCCTGTCCGGCCCCCTCCCGTTCTCGTTTTCTTAAGTTATTGGGTTCCGGAACGTTCCGGCGGCCTCCCCGTGGCGTGTCTCCCCCCCCCCCCACACCCGCTGAAATAAACCGGTTTTGCAGAAGCGCCGCGGGGCGCCCGCGCGTGCGTGCCCGGTGCCGCGGCGACCGGGGGTTCCCTGCGCACCGCCCCTCGTTGCGGTCGTCGCTGGTCGCCTTCCGTAGGCGTCTCTGCGCACGGCCGTCCCGCCCTCGACTATCGATCATTCCCTGTTCTTCTCCTCCCCCCATGTGGGGTCTCTGCACTTGGCCCTGAGTCCCACGACTGTCAATCATTCCTCTCTTCCCGTCCATGGGGTCTCTGCACACAGCCCTGAGTCCCACGACTGTCAATCACTCGTCCTCCCCCCATGGGGTCTCTGCACACGGCCCTGTTTCCCAGAACTGTCAATCACTCCTCTTCCTCCCCCCCCATGGGGTCTCTGCACACGGCCCTGAGTCCCAGGACTGTCAATCACTCCTCCTCCCCCCATGGGGGGTCTCTGCACACGGCCCTGTTTCCCAGTAATGTCAATCACTCCTCTTCCTCCTCTCCTATGGGGTCTCTGCACACGGCCCTGAGTCCCAGGACTGTCAATCACTCCTACACACCTCATGGGGTCTCTGCACACGGCCCTGTTTCCCAGTAATGTCAATCACTCCTCCTCTTCCTCCTCTACCATGGGGTCTCTGCACACGACCCTGAGTCCCACGACTGTCAATCACTGTTCCTGTTGCTCCTCCCCCTTGGGGGTCTCTGCACACGGCCCTGAGTCCCAGGACTGTCAATCATTCCTCTCCTCCCCACCCCATGGGGGTCTCTGCACATGGCCCTGAGTCCCAGAAATGTCAATCACTCCTCCTCTTCCTCCTCTCCCATGGGGTCTCTGCACACGGCCCTGTTTCCCAGAACTGTCAATCACTCCTCCTCTTCCTCCTCTCCCATGGGGTCTCTGCACACGGCCCTGAGTCCCAGGACTGTCAATCACTCCTCCTCTTCCTCCTCCCCCTTAGGGTCTCTGCACACGGCCCTGTTTCCCAGGACTGTCAATCATGGCTCCTCTTCCTCCTCCCCCTTGGGGGTCTCTGCACACGGCCCTGAGTGTCAGGACTGTCAATCACTCCTGCTGCTGCCCAGGATTAAGGGAATTTTCTATACCATGACATCGCTCCTCACGCAAATCACCTTGAGGCAGATGGCGTTGGCCCCATGGGGCTTCCGTACCTCCACCCACTCCCCCAGTCCTAGGAGAACCCTCGCCCGCGCGCCCCCTCCCCTTCCCCCCACCGCAGCTCCCCGCCATGGGTGGGTAGTGGGCTGCCAACCCTTGAGAGAGAGGAGGGGAGGGGCTCCTGGCCCCGCCCACCGCGAACCGGAACCGGAAGTGGAGGGGTTCAGGCCCCCCCCCCAGAACTCGGAGGCAGTCTGCTTCGGGTCGAGGTGCACTGGGAACTTGGGGTGATACACTGGTTGCTGGGGGACACCAGGGAGGAACCAGAAGTGAACAGAGGGCGGGACTTCCTGCCCCAAACCCAGGGTGCATGAAAGGGGAAGGCTCCAGCTACGATCGAGGAACCGGAAGTGACGTCAGCGCGGACCGGAAGTGGAAGGGGAGACCCGCCCCGTCCCTTTTGGGATGTCCCAGGGTGTGGGTCGCCACAGGAAGTGACATCACGGGGGACCGGAAGTGGACGGAGGAGCCCTTCACTTGGGCACAGGGGAAATGAATGGAGCCAGAGAAACAGGAAGTGACGTCAGCAGACCAAGGGGTGGGTGGGCGGGCGGGGCTTCCAGGACCGGCGTTGCCGTGACAACTAGAGAACATGCACGCTGGAGGAAGACGTTTCCGGAGGGGCGAGGTCCCTGTGGGGCGGGGGCGGGCAGGGGACGCCCGATGGGGGCCGGAAGTGACGTCACCCGGAGACCGGAAGTGGGGAGGGGTGCCGACACCTGAATTCGGGACTGACAAGGTGGTCTGGGGACCCTGCCCCTGGAGACCGGAAGTGACGTCCGCAAGGGTTGGAAGTGGAAGTTGGGGGGGGGCGCTTCTTCCGTGACCCTGAGCCATTCCATGGGGAGCAGGAAGTGACGTCACTGGGGACCGGAAATGGGGAGGGTCTGCCGCTCCCACGTGTCACCACAATTTGGGACGGCCAGGGACGTCTGGGGAAACCGTGGACCGGAAGTGACGTCCACACGAGCCGGAAGCGGAAGAAACGGGTAGGGCCTTGATCAACGGTGCCGAGAGACGCTATTCGGAGCGGGAAGTGATGTCACTGGGGAACCGGAAGCGGGGAGGGGCGGACTTTCCCTCGTGGGGCCGCGGCACGGTGCCGCCGCGGATGTCCCAGAAACCGGAAGTGGGGTGGGGGAGGGGTCCCTCCGTGTGGCAGGAAGTGACGTCACCGCCAGTCGTAAGTGGAGCGAGGTGGGTCTGGGACCCCGGGGGGGGGGGGGGCTCCGAGGCGAGGCCGGAAGTGACGCCGGCAGGCACAGGAAGTGGTGGAGGCGGGACTTGGGAGGCTTTGCACACGGCTCCTTGAGGCCGGAAGTGACGCCGGCAGGCACAGGAAGTGATGGAGGCGGGACTTGGGAGGCTTTGCACACGGCTCCTTGCCCATTCCCCTCACCCCCTCCCCGCTGGGACTCAGGGATGAGCTTAGGGAGGATTGTCCGCCCACACTCAACCACGACACAGAGGAGGACAGACGGACGGACGGATGGAGGGACGCGCGGACGGCCCGGGCGACCCCGAGGCGGGCCACGACGAGGCCCTGCGCGTCCTCGAGGGGTACGCCAGCGGCTTCATGGTGTCGCAGGTGAGCCCGGCGGCCGGGTGGTGGGCGCCCTCTCTCGCAAACGGGAAGTGAGCGCAGTGGTCAGCGTTCTCCCTCCTGGCATTAGCTGGTGGCCAGTGTTCTCCGTAAGGTCAGGGAGCTCAGCGGTCAGCGCTCTCCCTGCGGTCACCCTCTCCCCGTGTCTCCCCGGGTGCGGGGAGGGAGCTCAGTGGTCGGCGCCCCACCTCTGCGCAGGAGGGAGGCGGCAGTGACGTCACTTCCCAGTCTCGTTTCCCGCCCTCCAAGCTACTCTCTAGTGCATATTCAGACCCTCTTTGGTGATTGACAGCTGAGAAGTGGGCAGGAAGGGGCGGGGACTATGCACCTCTCCAGTGACGTCACTTCCTCTCAGGTCCCGCCCACCAGGCCACACTTGTGCAGGCACAGCTGCTCTTTTATGATTGGGAGTTGAGAATCAGGCAGGAAGGGGCGGGGCTTGTGTTGCCCTCCAGTGACGTCACTTCCTCCCTCCTGGGCCCGCCCTCACCAACCGCATTGTGGAGGCATTGATTGATAGCTGAGAAGTGGCCAGGGAGGAAGTGATTGACAGTTGAATGACACGACACACAGGAATGGGCGGGGCCTACGCACCTCTCCAGTGACGTCACTTCCTCCCTCTCACGTCCCGCCCACCACGCCACACTTCTGAAGGCACAGCTGCTCTTTCCTGATTGGCAGTTGAGAAGTAGGCAGGAAGGGGCGGGCCCTCTGCCTCTGTCAAGTGACGTCACTTCCTCCCACTCACTGCCTGCCCACCCCACCAACCCCTAGTGGGGGCAGATCCGCTCCCCTCGCGATTGATTGACAGAGAGGCAGGCAGACAGGAAGGGGCGGGGCCACAGCAGTCTTCCAGTGACGTCACTTCCTCCCAGGACCCCCGTCTACACCACTCCCTAGTTGGGGGCACAGCCGCTCCACTCTCGGTTCATTGACAGCTCAGAGCCATGCACACAGGAAGGGGCGGGTCCGCTGCGTCCGGCTAGTGACGTCACTTCCCCTCGCCCAGAGCCCACCCACCCCCTAGTGGAGGCTCATCTGCTTGTTCATGATTGACAGTGCAATGGATAGACAGGAAGGGGCGGGGCCTGCTAGGCCCTCCAATGACGTCACTTCCTCTCAGTGCCCTGCTGCCTCACCAAAATCCCCATCACGATTGATTGACAGTTGAGAAGATGGGCAGACCAGAATGGGCGGGGCTTCTGAATCCATCCTGTGACGTCACTTCCTCCCTCCCATAGCCCGCCCCCAACACCACTCCCTGTTGCAGTCGCAGCCGGGCCCGTCACGGTTGATTGACAGTTGACAAGCAGGCAGGAAGGGGCGGGGCCTCCGTGGGCATCCAGTGACGTCACTTCCTCCCTCACAGGCCACCGACCACCACGTCACTCTGTAGTGCAGGCACAGCCGCCCTTTTGTAGTTGACAGTTGAGCAGCGGGCAGCCAGGAAGGGGCGGGGCCTCTGCAGTGCCCGAGTGACGTCACTTCCGTTCTGCTGGGTTCCGCCCCCAGCAACACTCCCTAGTGGAGTCCCAGCCGCTCCTTCATGATTGACAGTTGAGGAACAGGGCAGACAGGAAGAGGCGGGGCCTCCGCCAGCCATAAGTGACGTCACTTCCTCCCTCTCAGTGCCCACTCGCCCCAACAACCCTTAGTGCAGGCTCAGCCGCTCCTTCATGATTGACAGTTGAGAAACAGCCGACAGGAAGGGGCGGTTTCTCCGTGTGCCCCAGTGACGTCACTTCCTCCCTCCTGGGCCCGCCCTCACAAACCAACAGGCGGAGGCAGTGATTGACAGTTGAGAAACACGGTAGGCAGGAAGGGGCGGGGCTTACACTTCCCTCCAGTGACGTCACTTCCTCCCTCCTGGGCCCGCCCTCACAAAGCCCCTAGTGGAGGCAGTGATTGACATTTCAGAAACATGGCCGACAGGAAGGGGCGGTGCCGCTGCGCCCAACCAGTGACGTCACTTCCTCTCAGAGCCCGCTCTCCTCGCCAACCCCTAGTGCAGGCTCTGGTGCTCCTTCATGATTGACATCTGAGAAACGGGCAGACAGGAAGGGGCGGGGCCTACGCTTCCCTCCAGTGACGTCACTCCCTCCCGGTCCCGCCCACACCAACACCCTAGTGGAGGCAATGATTGACAGTTGAATAACAGGACACAAAGGAAGGGGCGGGGCCTCTGCTTCTCTCCAGTGACGTCACTTCCTCCCTCCTGGGCACGACCACACCATCGACAGTTGGAGGCTGAGATTGACAGTTGACAAACGGGCAGACAGAAAGGGGCGGGCCCTCCGGTGACGTCACTTCCTCCCCCCTGGGCCCGCCCTCACCAACTTCCTAATGGAGGCAGTGACTGACAGTTCAGTTGACAAACGGGCAGACAGGAAGGGGTGGGCCCTCCGCTTCACTCCGGTGACGTCACTTCCTCCCTCCTGTGCCCGCCCTCACCAACTCCCTCTTGGAGGCAGTGACTGACAGTTCAGTTGACAAACGGGCAGACAGGAAGGGGCGGGCCCTCCGCTTCCCTCCGGTGACGTCACTTCCTCTCCTGTGGTTGACAAACGGGCTGACAGGAAGGGGCGGGCCCTCCGCTTCCCTCTGGTGACGTCACTTCCTCCCTCCTGCACCCGCCCTCACCAACCCCTAATGGAGGCCGTGATTGACAGTTCAGTTGACAAACGGGCAGACAGGAAGGGGCGGGCCCTGGGCGCCCCTCCAGGACGTCACTTCCGCCCGCGGCGTGTTTCCCGCGCCGAGCCTCTCGGAGCGGCGGGGGGCGGGGGGCGGGGGGCGGGGGTGGGCGGGTTCCCGGCGTGACATCCGTTTGTCCGTCCGCCCGTCCGTCCGTCTCCCCCTCCCCCCCCCCGGGCGCCAGGTGCTGTTCTCGGCGTGCGAGCTGGGCGTGTTCGACGCGCTGCGGTCGGCGGGGGAGCCGCTGCCGGCGGGCGCCGTGTCGTCGCTGCTGGGCACCTGCCCCCGCGCCACCGCCCTGCTGCTCGACGCCTGCGCCGCCCTCGGCCTGCTCCTGCGCCAACGCCGCCCTCGCCGCCGCCGCCGCCGCCGCGGACCCGCCGGAAACGGAAGCGGACACGGTGAGCGCGCCTCCCCCCTCCCCCACCCCACCCCCCGTGCGTGCCTGTGCGCCTGCGCCGGCGACGGACATCCGGGTCTTCTCTCCGCACACAGGCAAAGGAGGCCCCAGCCCCGTTATGCAAATGAGGGTCCGAGCCCCAGCTATGCAAATGAGCAGGCTCGCCCCCGTTTTGCAAATGAGCGCCCGTGCCTGCGTTATGCAAATGACAGTACGTAAACGAGATTATCGTGCCTCCATTATGCAAATGAGAGTTCATGAAAATGAGGGTCCATGACTGCATTATGCAAATGAGAGTACGTAAATGAGACTCCGGGCCTCCGTTATGCAAATGAGAGTCCATGCCTGCGTTATGCAAATGAGAGTACGTGCCTCCGTTATGCAAATGAGAGTCCCGTGCAAATGAGAGCTCGGGCCTCCTTTATGCAAATGAGGGTCCATGACTGCATTATGCAAATGAGACTACGTAAGTGAGACTCCATGCCTCCATTATGCAAATGAGAGTCCATGCCTGCGTTATGCAAATGAGAGCTCTGCCTCCTTTATGCAAATGAGAGTCCATGCCTGCGTTATGCAAATGAGAGCACGTGCCCCCTTTATGCAAATGAGGGTCCGTGGCTGCATTATGCAAATGAGAGTACGTAAATGAGACTCCGGGCCTCCGTTATGCAAATGAGAGTCCATGCCTGCGTTATGCAAATGAGAGTATTGCCTCTGTTATGCAAATGAGAGTTCGTGCCCCCTTTATGCAAATGAGGGTCCATGCCTGCGCTATGTAAATGAGAGTCCACATCATCATCATGCAAACGATAGTCCCATCCTCCGTTATGCAAATGAGAGTGCTCATTTCCATTATGCAAATGACAGTCCTCGCATCCATTATGAATAAGTGAGATTCCAGGCCTCAATCATGCAAATGAGAGTCCATACGTCTGTGATGTAAATCAGAACCCACATTTTTAATTATGCAAATGACAGTCCTCCCCTCCGTTATGCAAATGAGAATCCTGGCCTCGATCATGCAAATGAGGGTCCATGCCTCCGTGATGTAAATCAGAATCCACATCTTAATTATGCAAATGACAGTCCTCCCCTCCATTATGCAAATGAGAATCCTGGCCTCAGTCATGCAAATGAGATGCCTCCGTTCTGTAAATCAGAATCCACATCTTAATTATGCAAATGATGATAGACCTCCCCTCCATTATGCAAATGAGACTCCATGCCTCTGTTATGTAAATCAGAATCCACATCTTAATTACGCAAATGAGAGTCCACGCCTCCATTATGCAAATGATAGCCCTCCCCTCCATTATGCAAATGGCACTTCTCCCCTCCGTTATGCAAATGAGAGTCCACGCCTCCATTATGCAAATGATGGGTCTCCCTCCATTATGCAAATGAGAGTCCACGTCTCCAATATGCAAATGAGAGGCCACCCGGGGTGTCCCTGCATTGCCTTATGGGAACAAGCTCCTCCCACAATGCCCCGGGCGTCACCGTGGAAACAGCGACCCCTCCCCAGCATCCTCCCGTCTTCAGACATGCAAATGAGTCGCCCCACATCCCTTACGCATTCATTATGCAAATGAGACAGCCAGCGTGCACTATGCAAATGAGGGACCCAGTATCAGCACCCTCCGAGCCCTGCAATGCGTCATGGGAATGTTCATATCCCAGAATGCTCCGGGACTCGGTATGCAAATGAGCCCGCTCCCCCCCCTTCAGCCATGCAGATGAGTTTCCCAGCATCCTCCACGCTTCCGTTATGCAAATGAGCCACCCCCCCCCAGCATCCTGCAGGGGGCCGATATGCAAACGAGCGCCTCCGCTCGTCCGTGGCGCGCGGGTCAGCCTAGGAGGCGGGCTCTGCACACGCTGGCCGCGGGCTCTGCAGGCACACCGCCGCTCCATCCTGGGAAGCTCCGCACGCCCTTTCCCCCCGCCCAGCAGGCTCTGCAGGCCGGGAAGACGCGGGCGGCCGCACGCCAGTGGGGAAGGCTCTGCAAGCACTCGCCGGAACTTGCAGAGCCTACCGGGGGCCGCTGCGGCTCACAGCAGGCTGTCCATCCCTGTGTCCATCTGTCCGTCCGTCTGTCCCGCCCCCCCCCCCCGCAGCGGTGTACACCAACACGGCCCTGTCGGCGTCCTACCTGTGCTCGGGCAGCCCCACCACGCAGCGCCACATGATGGACTACCTGGCCGGCACGCCCTACCGCTGCTGGGCGCACCTGCCCGACGCCGTCAGGTGAGGAGACGGACACACGGACGGACGGACGGACGGACGGGCGATGGGTGGGCACCCAGGTGATTGACTGACAGCCCCGTCGGGCGGGTGATTGGCGGGTGACGTTTGATTGACAGGTTGAGGGGCGGGTGATGGGCGGGTCGGGAGCAGGACGGTTGATTGACAGGTGGGGAGAGAGCGACTGACAGGCGGACACACGGGGTGGTGGACAGACGGACGCACGGATGACTGACAGGCGGGGGGATGGGTGAGCGATGGGCGGGCACACACGTGATTGACAGCAGGTGGAAGATTGACAGCCTGTCGGGCGGGTGATTGGCGGGTGACGTTTGATTGACAGGTTGAAGGGCGGGTGGTTGGCGGGTGATATCCGGATGATTGACAGGTGGATAGAAAGTGACTGACAGGCAGACACAAGGCATGGTGGACAGACGGACGCACGGATGACTGACAGGCGTAAGGTGCGGGACGGACAGGTGGGAAGATGGATGATTGACAGGTGGGTGACTGACACTCCGGGGAGCGGATGATTGACAGGTGGCCGGCGGTGGGCGGGCAAAGAGGTGGGATGATTGATTGACAGGTGGGCGGAGCGGCGGGTGATTGACAGGTGGGCGGGGCCTGTGATAGGTGAGCCCATGGTTGACTGGCAGGTGACTGGCGGGCGGACCGATGGACGCGTGGCTGACGCTCGTCCGTCTGTCCGTCCGTCCGTCCGTCCCCTCCGTGCGCCGGCAGGACCGGCCGTAACCAGTACCCGGCGGCCTTCGGCATCGCGGCCAGCGACCCCTTCGAGGCCATCTACAGGCGAGTCCCCGCCCCCCGCCCGCCCGCCCGTCACTCAAACGCAAGCCCCGCCCCTGAGCCACCTGTCACTCAAACGCGATGCCCGCCCCTCCCGCTGTCAATCACCCGCACGTCCGCCCCGCCCATCGCCCCCGTCCCCCGCCCCAGCGCCTGTCAATCATCCAGCTGTCCGCCTGTCAATCATCCTCCCTCCCGCCCGCCCGCCCGGACTTCCGGTCACCCACCTGCCAATCACTCGAGTAGCACCTGTCAATCACCCCTGAGGCTGCCAAACACGTGCCCGCCCGTCATTCATCTCCATGGCAACCAACCCGCCAGTCAATCATCGTGTCACCCGCCCACTACCTGTCAATCACCCACCCACATGTCAATCATCCGGCACACACCCACGCTCCCGCCTGTCAATCATCTCCCGGCACGTCCCAGCCCCGCCCACCTGTCAATCACTCACCCGCCTGTCAATCATCTGGCGCACACCCACGCCACTGCTGCCAATCATCTCTACGCACGTCCTAGTCCCGCCCACCTGTCAATCACTCACCCTCCTGTCAATCATCTGGTGCACACCCACGCCACTGCTGCCAATCATCTCTACGCACGTCCTAGTCCCGCCCACCTGTCAATCACTCACCCTTCTGTCAATCATCTGGTGCACACCCACACCACTGCTGCCAATCATCTCTACGCACGTCCTAGTCCCGCCCACCTGTCAATCACTAACCCTCCTGTCAATCATCCGACACACACCCACGCTCCTGCCTGTCAATCATCTCCCCGCCAGTCTCAGCCCCGCCCACCTGTCAATCACTCACCCGCCTGTCAATCATCCGGCACACACCCACGCCGCCGCCTGCCAATCATCTCCCCGCACGTCCTAGTCCCGCCCCCCTGTCTATCACTCACCCGCCTGTCAATCATCTGGCGCACACCCACGCCACTGCTGCCAATCATCTCTACGCACGTCCCAGCCCCGCCCACCTGTCAATCATGCCGCCGCGCGTCAAGTGGCTGACTCCGTGACCCCGCCCACCGCCCGTCAATCACCCACCCGTCCCTTCCGTCCGCCGGTCCGTCCGCCCGCCAGGAGCGAGGCCGAGCGCGCGCGCTTCCTGCGCGGGCTGCAGGACGTGTGGAGCGTGTGCGGCCGCCGCGTCCTCACCGCCTTCGACCTGTCCGCCTGCGCCACCGTCTGCGACCTCGGCGGTGAGAGGACGACTCCGCGGCCCCGCCCCCCGCCCCGCCCCCACCCGCCGGGCGCCGCGGTCACGTGACGCGCCCCTCCCCCCCCCGCAGGCGGCTCCGGGGCCCTGGCGAGGGCGTGCGCGGCCGCCTACCCCGCCTGCCGCGTCACCGTCATGGACGTCCCCGGCGTGGTGGCCGCCGCCCGCGAGCTCTGCCCTCCCCCGCCCGGAGAGGACGGCGACGGCGACGTCGGCGGGCGCGTCCGCTTCGTGGAAGGTTCCGGAAAGGAAAAGTGTCCCCCTCGTTTGTGTCTCTGTGTGTGTGTGTGTGTGGGCGGGCGGGGGCGTGAGGGGAGGACTTCCTGTGTCAGGTCCCGCCTCCCTGACGGTGATTGACAGCTAATAGGACTAGGGAGGGTGGACTTCCTGTGCCATGTCCCGCCTCCCTGAAGGTGATTGACAGGTAGTAGGACTAGGGAGGGTGGACTTCCTGTGTCATGTCCCGCCTCCCTGACGGTGATTGACAGGTAGTAGGACTAGGGAGGGTGGACTACCTGCGCCATGTCCCGCCTCCCTGACGGTGATTGACAGCTAATAGGACTAGGGAGGATGGACTTCCTGTGCCATGTCCCGCCTCCCTGACGGTGATTGACAGCTAGTAAGACTAGGGAAGATGGACTTCCTGTGCCATGTCCCGTCTCCCTGACGGTGATTGACAGCTAATAGGACTAGGGAGGGTGGACTTCCTGTGCCATGTCCCGCCTCCCTGATGGTGATTGACAGCTAGTAGGACTAGGGAGGGTGGACTTCCTGTGCCATGTCCCGCCTCCCTGACGGTGATTGACAGCTAGTAGGACTAGGGAGGGTGGACTTCCTGTGTCATGTCCCGCCTCCCTGACGGTGATTGACAGCTAGTAAGACTAGGGAGGATGGACTTCCTGGGATAAGGCCAAACCTTGAGATTGTTGACAGCTGAGGGTGCTGGGGGGAGGGACTTCCTGTGTCATGTCCCACCTCCCTGATAGTGATTGACAGGTAATAGGACTAGGGAACATGGACTTCTTGTGCCTTGTCCCGCCTCCCTGACGGTGATTGACAGCCAATAAGTCTAGGGAGGATGGACTTCCTGGGATATGGCCAAAACTGAGATTGATTGACAGCTCATGGTGTTGGGGAGAGGGACCTCCTATGCCACGTCCCGCCTCCCTGAAGGTGATTGACAGCTAATAGGACTGGGGGGGATGGACTTCCTGTGTCATGTCCCGCCTCCCTGATGGTGATTGACAGCTAATAGGACTTGGAGGGTGGACTTCCTGTGCCATGTCCCGCCTCCCTGATGGTGATTGACAGCCAATAATTCTAGGGAGGATGGACTTCCTGGGATATGGCCAAAACTGAGATTGATTGACAGCTCATGGTGTTGGGGGGAGGGACCTCCTATGCCACGTCCCGCCTACCTGACGGTGATTGACAGCTAATAGGACTAGGTAGGGTGGACTTCCTGTGCCATGTCCCGCCTCCCTGATGGTGATTGACAGCTAGTAGGACTAGGGAGGGTGGACTTCCTGTGCCATGTCCCGTCTCCCTAACGGTGATTGACAGTAGTAAGACTAGGGAATATGGACTTCCTGGGCCTTGTCCCACCTCCCTGACGGTGATTGACAGCTAGTAAGACTAGGGAGGGTGGACTTCCTGTGTCATGTCCCGCCTCCCTGAAGGTGATTGACAGCTAGTAGGACTAGGGAGGGTGGACTACCTGTGCCATGTCCCGCCTCCCTGACGGTGATTGACAGCTAGTAAGACTAGGGAGGGTGGACTTCCTGTGTCATGTCCCACCTCCCTGACGGTGATTGACAGGTAATAAGACTAGGGAACATGGACTTCCTGTGCCTTGTCCCGCCTCCCTGACGGTGATTGACAGCTAGTAAGACTAGGGAGGATGGACTTCCTGGGATAAGGCCAAACCTTGGGATTGTTGACAGCTGAGGGTGCTGGGGGGAGGGACTTCCTGTGTCATGTCCCACCTCCCTGATGGTGATTGACAGGTAATAGGACTGGGGAACATGGACTTCTTGTGCCTTGTCCCGACTCCCTGACGGTGATTGACAGCTAATAGGACTAGGGAGGATGGACTTCCTGTTCCATGTCCCGCCTCCCTGACGGTGATTGACAGCTAATAGGACTAGGGAGATGGGACTTCCTGGGTTAAGGCCAAAGACAGGGTGATGGACAGCTCACAGTGCTTGGGGGAGGGACTTCCTGTGCCATGTCCCGCCTCCCTGACGGTGATTGACAGCTTATAGGGCTAGGGAGAATGGACTTCCTGGGACAAGTCCCAACCAGAGGATGATTGACAGCTCAGGGTGCTGGGGGGAGGGACCTCCTGTGCCACGTCCCGCCTCCCTGACGGTGATTGACACCTTATACGACTAGGGACATTGGACTTCCTGGGATATGGCCAAAGCTGAGGGTGATGGACAGCTCACGGTGCTGGGGGGAGGGACTTCCTGTGCCACGTCCCGCCTCCCTGACGGTGATTGACGGTTAATATAACAAGCAAGGATGGACTTCCGGAGCCAAGCCCCCCAATATAAGGATGATTGACAGCTCGGGGTGCTGGTGGGAGGGACTTCCTGGGCCACGGCCCCTCCTCCCTGACGGCGATTGACAGTCAATATGACCAGGATGCTGCGGCGGTACCTGCCGTTCACCCATTTGGAGATGATTGACAGCTCTCAATGCTGATTGACGGTGACTGGTGGGAGGGACTTCCTGTGTCAAGGCCCTCCCCCCTCAGGATAATAGATGACGTGACAAGGCACAGGGACTTGTTTATCACAACCCTTCCACCATGATGTACAGCTCACGGGGAAGAGGGGGCGGGACTTCCTGTGCCAATGCCGATCCTTCCTCATAATGATTGACAGTTAATATGTCCACGGACCTGGGCTTCCTGGGAGAAGATCCAAGCTGAGGATGATTGACAGCTCACGGTGCCGGGGGGAGGGACTTCCTGTGCCATGGCCCCTCCTCCATGGCGGTGATTGACAGTGAATATGACCAGGGCTTCCTGGTCACCAAATGGAGATGACTGACAGCTCACCATGTCTAGTGGGCGGGACATCGGTGGCCATGGCGCACAGAGTCGGGGGCGGGACTTCCTGTTCCTTGTCCCTCCTCCTTGAGGATGATTGACAGTTCACGGCAAACCTGTTCACTGGGGATGATTGACAGCTGCAATGACTAGGGGGAGGGACTTCCTTGGCCATGCCCTCAGAGATGGTGATTGGCGGCGACCGGTGGGAGGGACTTCCTGTTCCAAGGACCTCCTCCCGGGGTTTGACTGACAGGTAATGTGACAAGGCAGAGGGCCTGGCTGATCACAACCCTGCCCTGGAGGATGATTGACAGCTCACGGTCACTGTGGGGCGGGACGTTCTGTGTCACACCAGCCCACAGGCTCATTCTCTCAGTGACAAGGGGGCGGGACTTCCTGTGCCACGCCCAAACTCCCAGCGGATGATTGACAGTGAACTGGACCAGGTGTAGTGACCACCCGCCCTCCACGGTCCGGCAAGACTGGGGGGGGCGCACCGAGCCGGGGGTGGGACTTCCTGTTCCTTGTCCCTCCTCAATGAGTCTGATTGACAGTTCACGGTAAAACCTGTGCGCTGAGGATGATTGACAGGTCGCAATGACTAAGGGGAGGGACTTCCTGTGGCACAACATCCCTGAGACAGATTTATGAGGGCTTGGGGGGCGGGACTTCCTGTTCCTTGTCCCTAATCCTTGAGGATGATTGACAGGTCACAATTGCTAGGGGGAGGGACTTCCTCTGGCACATCCCTGAGACAGATTTATGAGGTCTTTTGGGGCAGGACTTCCTGTCCTTGTCCCACCAAAATGAAGTTGATTGACAGGTCACAATGACTAGGGGGAGGGACTTCCTGTGGCACAACATCCCTGAGACAGATTTATGAGGGCTTGGGGAGCGGGACTTCCTGTTCCTTGTTGTTCCTCCTTGAGGATGATTGACAGATCACGGTAAACATGTTCAATGAGGATGACTGACAGGTCGCAATAACTAGGGGGAGGTACTTCCGGTGGCACACACCCTGATTTATGAGGGCTAGGGGGCGGGATTTCCTGTTCCTTGTCCCACCTCGATGAAGGTGATTGACAGTTCAGGGTAAACCTGTTGGCTGAGGATGACTGACAGGTCGCAATAACTAGGGGGAGGGACTTCCTGCGGCACATCCCTGAGACAGACCCGTGGTGGGGGGCGGGACTTCCTGTGCCCGACCCTCCTCCCTGAGGATGATTGACATCTAACATGAGCAGGTGGTGGACCCCCGTTGTGTCCCCCTGAGATGATTGACAGCTCCCTGAGAGGCGAGGGTGGGACTTCCCGTGACGCGCCCAATGGCCGGTGATCGCGTGGGCGGGACTTCCTGCGCCACGCCCTCCCACGTGACAACAGATTGACAGTTGACAAGACCGTGGGCAGGCGCTTCCGGGTGACACCCCCCCGCCCCCTTGAGCATGACTGACAGCTCTCCGCGGCCAGTGGGCGGGACTTCCTGTGCCCTCCCCAGGATGAGTGATGTTCCCCAGATACCCGCGCGGCGGGGGGTGGGTGGTGGTGGTGGTGGGCGGGACTTAACCTCGCCACGCCCACCCCGCCGGTGACGTCATCCCTTTCTCGTCTCCCCCTTCCCCCCCCCCCCCACGCACACGGACAGGAGACTTCTTCCGCGACCCGCTGCCCGCCGCCGACGCCTACATCCTGGCCCGCGTCCTGCACGACTGGCCCGACGACCGCTGCTCCGAGCTCCTGGCGCGCGTCTACGCCGCGTGCAATCCCGGTGGGCCGCGCGGCGGCGGCGGCGGGCGGCGGGTGTGGGGGCGGGGCGGGTGAATCCGGGGCTTTTCCGGTGCAATCCCGGTGGGCCGCGCGGCGGCGGCGGCGGGCGGCGGGTGTGGGGGGCGGGGCGGGTGCATCCGGGGCTTTTCCGGTGCGATCCCGGTGGGCTGCGCGGCGGCGGCGGCGGGCGGCGGGTGGGGGGGCGGGGCGGGCGAATCCGGGGCTTTTCCGGTGCGATCCCCGGCCGGCAGGCGGTTCGGTGCTGGTGGTGGAGAGCCTGCTGGAGGCGGGCGGGCGCGGGCCGGCGCGCGGGCTGCTGCTGTCGCTGAACATGCTGCTGCAGACGGACGGCGGCCGCGAGCGCGCCCCGGAGCACTACCGCCGCCTCCTCGCCCGCGCCGGCTTCCGCCGCGTCCGCTGCCGCGCCACCGGCGCCGCCTACGACGCCGTCATCGCCCGGAAGTGACGTCCAGCGCCGCCGCCGGAAGCCGCCGCCGCCGCCGCCGGAAGTCGCCGCCGCCGCCGCCGGAAGTCGCCGCCGCCGCCGCCGGAAGTCGCCGCCGCCGCCGCCATGTCGTCGCCGCCTGGACAATAAACCCGCGCCGTCCCGCGTCCTCGGCTCTTTCTTTTCCCGTCTTTTCGGCTTCTGCGCATGTGTCGCTGTGTGTGTGTGTGGTGTGGGGGGGGAGTGACGTCACACAGGAAGTGACGCCGCGCGGCGCCCAGGGCCGCTTCCGGTTCGGGCCTGGTCTCCGCGGCAGGAAGTGACGTCGTCGGGCAGGAAGTGCGGTGGGCGGGGCGCCGCGGGTGATTGACGGGAGGGAGGGAGGGCGGGGGCGGGGGTGACTGACAGGTCAGTGGGAGGGGCTTAAGGGATGGGCGTGCGGGTGGGAGGGGCTTACGTGAGAGTCGTTGGGGGGCGGGGCGTGGGTGATTGACAGGTCAGTGGGAGGGGCTTAAGTGTTGGGCTTGTGGGTGGGAGGGGCTTACGTGGTAGACGCGTGTGGGCGGGGCACGCATGATTGACTTTTTTCTGGGAGGGGCTTAAGTGATGTAACTGTAAGTGGGCGGGGCTTACATGATAGACGCGTGTGGGCGAGGCACGCATGATTGACATGTATGTGGGCGGGGCTATATGTGATGGGCGTGTGAGTGGGAGGTGCTTAGAGGATAGTCGTTGGGGGCGGTGCATGAATGACTGACAGGTCCGTGGGAGGGGCTTACGTGATAGACGCGTGTGGGCGGGGCATGGTTGATTGACATGTCTGTGGGCGGGGCTTTGCGTGATGGGCGTGTGAGTAGGCGGGGCTTACATGAAGGTTGGGGGCATGGATGATTGACATATTTGTGGGAGGGGCTATGTGTGATGGGCGTGTGAGTGGGAGGGGCTTATGTGATACTCGTTGGGGGGCGGGGCATGGGTGATTGACAGGTCAGTCAGTGGGTTGGGCTTAAGTGATGGGTGTGTGAGTGGGAGGGGTTTACGTGATAGACGCGTGTGGGCGGGGCACGAATGATTGACGTTTCTGTGGGCGGGGCTATGTGTGATGGGCGTGGGAGGGGCTTAGAGGATAGTCGTTGGGGGCGGGGCTCGCATGATTGACATGTATGAGGGCGGAGCTTCACGTGATGCACGTGTGAGTGGGAGGGGCTTACGGGATAGACGCGTGCGGGCGGGGCTTGGGTGATTGACACGTGTGTGGGCGGGGCTTGCATTCCACAAACACGTGTGTGAGCGGGGGACTGGGCTGGAGCCTGTGGGCGGGGTCGAGATGATTGGCAGGCGTGCTTTGGAAGGGGGCGGGGCCTGCAGGGCTCCATGGTGACGTCACTTCTCGCCTGCAGCGCACGCGTACGCGCCCCTTCTCCAAGCGTTCCTGTGGGCCGACTTCCTGCTTGCATGCGCTCGTGCTCATTTGCATGCATTTACATGCATTTACATGCATTTGCATGAATTTGCATGCATTTCCCTGCATTTGCATTTTGATTGCCCCCAAACCGCGCAGCCACCCTGGACACCCACTTGCCCACGCGTCTGCACGGATTTGCATGGATTTGCATACATTTGCATGCCTCAGTGGCCCCCCCCCCCCGAAAGGCACAGGGCCAACCATGACACTTCCGCGCCGTGGATTTGCATACATTTGCATACCGGTCCCACCCCAGTGGACCCTGCGCCTGGATTTGCATGTATTTGCATATCTCCTTCCTCGTGCCTGGGGGGGGCGGCGCCCTTAGCTGGGGTGTGGTGTTGGGGTGCATCACGTTTCCGGGGTGGGGGTCGTATGCAAATCGTTTGCAAATCGCGGCCCCAATTTCTGTCACTGGACAGCCTGACGTCCTTTTGCGTCTCGTTTGCATGTCATTTACATCTCATTTGCATGTCATTTGCATCTCATTTGCATGTCATTTGCATGTGGCCGCAGGGGAGACTGGGGCAATGAAGGGACCTGTCAGCGCCCCCCGTGATGGTGGGGGGGAGTCGGGGGCGGGGCACAGGGCTCCCTCCCCTCTGCCTCATTGGCCCGTACACCTGTCCGTCAGCCCGGAGGGCGGGGCCTAAACAGGCCACGCCCCACCCCCCGGTGTTGATCGACAGCTCTGAGACTCGGGGATGGGAAGGGGGGCTCGTCTTGTCCCCGCCCACCGCGAGGGTGATTGACAGCTCATTCACTGCAGGCGACCGGAGCCTGCAGCCTGAGGTCTAAAACTGGGCACCAGCCGCCGCCTGAGTTCTGGGAGTGAGGCCCAGCTGCAGCCTGAGGTCTGGAACCGGGACCCAGCCACATTCTGGGGTCTAAAAGTGGCACCCACCCGTCGCTTGAGGTCTAGCACTGAGTCCCAGCCACCGCCTGAGGTCTCGAAGTGGGGTCCTAACTGCAGCCTGAGGTCTAGGAGAGGAGCCCAGCCACAAACTTGGGTCAGCCGCCGCCTGAGGTCTAGGAGTGAGTCCCAGCTGCAGCCTGAGGTCTAAAACTGGGGACCCAGCTGCTGCCCGAGGTTTAAAACTAACTCCCAGCCACCGCCTGAGGTCTAAAACTGAGCACTTAGCCGCTGCCTGAGGTCTAGGAGTGCAGCTCAGCCACAACCTGGGGTCTATAGGTGGGTTGCAGCCGCCGCCTGAGGTCTAGGAGTGAGTCCCAGCCGCAGCCTGAGGTCTAATTCTGGGACCCAACCACAGCCTGAGGTCTAGAACCGAGTCCCAGGCACCGCCTGAGGTCTAAAACTGGGACCTAGCCGCAGCCTGAGGTCTAGGAGTGGAGCCCAGCCACAACCTAGGGTCTATAACTGCCTTCTAGCCGTCGCCTGAGGTCTAGAGCTGAATCCCAGCCACAGCCTGAGGTTTCACTGGGGACCCAGCCGCTGTCTGAGTTCTAAAACTGAGTCCCAGCCGCCACCTGAGGTCTCAAACTGGCACCCAGCCGTCGCCTGTGGTCTAGCACTGAGTCCCAGCCACAGCCTGAGGTCTACGAGTGGAGCCCAGCCCCAACCTGGAGTCTATAGCTGTGTTCCAGCCGCCGCCTGAGGTCTAGGAGTGAGTCCCAGCCACAGCCTGGGGTCTAGAACCGAGTCCCAGACACCGCCTGAGGTCTAAAACTGGGCACCTAGCCGCAGCCTGAGGTCTAGGAGTGGAGCCCAGCCACAACCTGGGGGTCTTGTAGCTGGGTTCCAGCCGCCGCCTGAGGTCTAGAACTGAGTCCCAGCCACAGCCTAAGGTCTCAAACTGAGGACTTAACCGCAGCCTGAGTTCTAAAACTGGGTCCCAGCCACCGCCTGAGGTCTAAAACTGAGCACTTAGCCGCTGCCTGAGGTCTAGGAGTGCAGCCCAGCCACAACCTGGGGGTCTTGTAACTGGGTTCCAGCCGCCGCCTGATGTCTAGAACTGAATCCCAGCAGCAGACTGAGGTCTAGGAGCGAGTCCCACCTGCAGCCTGAGGTCTAGAACTGAGCCCCAGCGGTAGCCTGAGGTCTAAAACTGGGTCCAAGTCGAAGCCTGAGGTCTAAAACTGGGGACGCAGCCGCTGCCTGAGGTCTAAAACTGAGTCCCAGCCACCGCCTGAGGTCTAAAACTTGGACCCAGCCACATTCTGGGGTCTGAAACTGGGTACAAGTCGCAGCCTGAGGTCTAAAACTGAGGACTTAGCCGCTGCCCGAGGTCTACGAGCGGAGCCCAGCCACAACCTGGCGTTTATGACTGGGTTCCGGCCGCCGCCTGAGGTCTATATCTGGGACGCAGCCACATTCTGGGGTCTCAAACTGGGTCCGAGCCCCAGCCTGAGGTCTAAATCTGGGACCCAGCCGCCGCCTGAGGTCTAGAACTGGGTCCCAACCGCAGCCTGGGGTCTCAGACTGGGTGCGAGCTGCCGCCGCCTGAGGTCGAGAACTGAAGCCCAGCCCCCCTGCCGCCGCCGCCTGAGGTCCAGGAGTCTTCCACGCGCCCCCACCCCTCCCCCTCCTCGGTGGGGGCCTCAGGGTTCCTGCGACGGACGACGTCACTTCTCTGGGTGGGTGGGTGGGGGTGGGGTGGGGGGGCTTGAGGGTCTCTCCGACGCCCACAGGGTGGGTCCCTGAGGGGTTGTGTGAGGGACGACGAAAACCCCAACCCCCCCCCCCCCCGCCTTGCTTTCCCACCCCCAACCTCGTGGGGGACCTTAGGGTTCCTCCGACGGACGACAAACACGGTTCTCCCCCCCCCCCCGTGGGGATGTCAGGGTTTCTCCGAGGGGCGGAGCCGCACGTAATTGACGTCGCGGTGGCGCTGTGGGGGTAACTGAGGGATTTCCTGAAGGACGAAAGACCAGCTCAGGGGCGTCCTAACCTGGTGGGGCCCCCTTAGGGTTTCTTCGAGGGGCGTCTTTGCTTTCATGGGGTAGGGGGGACGTTAGGGTTTCTTTGAGGGACGCACTTGCTATAAGCAACGTATTGCGGCGGCGGCGGGGGGGCTTTAGGGTATCTTGGAGGAACGGCGAAAGCGCCCCGCTTTCGGTGGTGCCCCTAGGGTTCCTACGACGGACGAACCAGCACAACCGTGGGGGGGACTTGAGGGTTTCTCTGAGGAACGATCTCCAAGCTGAAAAGTGTTGGGGGTGGGTGTGGGGGGGGTCTGAGGGTGTCTCCGAGGGACGTAATTGGCAGTGGACTGGCGGCTGTAGGGGGGTAACTGAGGGATTTCCTGAAGGACGAAAGCCCGCTCAGCAGCGTCCAAACCTGGTTGGGGCCCCCGTAGGGTTTCTTCGAGGGGCGTCTTTGCTTTAATGGGGTAGGGGGGACGTTAGGGTTTCTTTGAGGGTCGCACTTGCTATAAGCAACGTATTGCGGCGGGAGGGGGGCTTTAGGGCATCTTGGAGGCACGGCAAGAGCGCCAGGCTGTTGGGGGTGCCCCTAGGGTTTCTACGACAGACGAACTGTGGGGGGACCTTAGGGTTTCTCTGAGGAACGATCTCCCAGCTGAAAGGTCTTGGGGGGGTCTGGGGGGGTCTCCGAGGGACGGGGGACCCTAAAGGGCATCTTCGAGGGACGACAAGAGCGTCTGGGTTTGGGTGGGTCCCCTAGGGTTTCTACGGACGAACGAACAAGCACAACAATGGGAGGGGGTGCTTAGGGTTTCTCCGAGTAGCGATATCCCAGCTGAAACGTCTTGGGGGTTGGGGGGGGTCTGAGGGTGTCTCCGAGGGACGTAATTGACCTCGCGGTGGAGCGGCGGCTGTGGGGGTAACTGAGGGATTTCCTGAAGGACGAAGGACCAGCTTAGCAGCGTCCAAACCTGGTGGGGCTCCCTTAGGGTTTCTTCGAGGGGCGTCTTTGCTTTAGTGGGGGGGGGACGTTAGGGTTTCTTTGAGGGACGCACTTGCTATGAGCAACGTATTGCGGAGGCGGGTGGGGGGGCTTTAGGGCATCTTGGGGGGGGGACAGCGAGAGCGCCCGGCTGTTGGGGGTGCCCCTAGGGTTTCTACGACAGACGAACTGTGGGGGGACCTTAGGGTTTCTCTGAGGAACGATCTCCCAGCTGAAAGGTCTTGGGGGGGGGGTCTGGGGGTGTCTCCGAGGGACGGGGGACCCTAAAGGGCATCTTCGAGGGACGACAAGAGCGTCTGGATTTGGGCGGGTCCCCTGGGGTTTGTACGAGGGCCGAACGGACACAGCGCAGGGGGTAGCTTAGGGTTTCTCAGAGGAACGACGTCCAGGCAGCAAGGTCCTCAGAGAGAGGGGGGGTCTCTGAGGGAGTCTGCGAAGGACGATCTCCAGCTGCATTTCCCTTGGGTGGGGACGTTAGGGTTTCTCCGAAGGACGAGTGGGGGGCGCCTTAGGGTTTTCTTGACGGACGAACGCCCAACGCCGCCGCCGCGCCCCCAAGGCGGTGGGGCCCTTAGGGCTTCTCCGACGGACGCCGGTGCAGCGACTTCCCTGGGTGGGGGGGCGTTAGGGTCTCTGTGAGGAGCGACCACTCCGCAGCAGCGTCCCACAAGGGTCAATGGTCAATGAATATTCATGAGCGAGGGGCCCTGGGCTCATGAATATGCATGTGGGTCCATTTACATGTGTCCAGCAAGGCCACGCGTCGGCCGTCGCGGGGTACTGTGCACAGCACCTCGCACGCGCGGAGCACTCTGCAGAGCACCCTGCCACTGCGCACAGCAACGCGCGCACACAGAGCGCAGAGCGGTTCCCCGCACATCGGCCTACGTGGGGTACTGTGCACAGCACCTTGCACAGGTGTTCTGCGCACACCAACTGACAACGGGTACTGTGCACAGCACCTTGCACCTGTGGAGAACGGGGCGCTATTGCTGAAACTGGGTGCTGTGCACAGTACCTGAAATATGCAGAGTAGTCTGCAGAGTACTGTGCACGGTACATTCGCCGCACCACCGCACAGAGAGGTTTGAAGCACGCAAATTGACGCGGGGTACTGTGCACAGCACCACACACACACGTGAAGTACTATGCACAGCATCTTGGCCGCACAGAGTGCCAACCTGTTTTGCTGGACGCAGACTGGCACAGAGTACTGTGCACAGCACCTGTCGTTCACAGAGCACTGAGCGCATCAAATGACACTGGCTACTGTGCACAGCACCTGGCGTGCAAGGAGTATTGTCCACAGCACCTTCCACACGCTGAGTACTGGGCACTTAGGTTGAGACAGGGGACTGTGCACAGCACCTTCCACACGCAGAGTACCGGGCACTTAGATTGAAACAGGGGACTGTGCACAGCACCTTCCACACGCTGAGTACAGGGCACTTAGATTGAATCAGGGGACTGTGCACAGCACCTTCCACACGCAGAGTACTGGGCACTTAGATTAAAACAGGGGACTGTGCACAGCACCTTCCACACCCAGAGTACTGGGCACTTAGATGGAAACAGGGGACTGTGCACACCACCTTCAACACGCTGAATACTGGGCACTTAGATTGAAACAGGGGACTGTGCACAGCACCTTCCACACCCAGAGTACTGGGCACTTAGATGGAAACAGGGTACTGTGCACAGCACCTTCCACACGCTGAGTACTGGGCACTTACATTGAAACAGAGGACTGTGCACAGCACCTTCCACACCCAGAGTACTGGGCACTTAGATGGAAACAGGGGACTGTGCACAGCACCGTGCCTGTGCAGAATGCAAAGTACGTTAGTGCAAACTGTTGCAGTCATGGTACTGTGCCCAGCACCTCGCTCACGTGGAGTACTATGCACACTGGCCAGGAAGCACTGTGCACATCACCCTGCCCAGAGAGAGTGCAGAGAGGCTCCCTGCACGCCGGCAGCACCTGGCATATGCTGAGTGCTGGGCACAGAACCTACCCTGTGTAGAGCAGACCAAAGGTGCTGTGCACAGTACCTCATACATGCGGGATACTGTGCACAGCACCTTGCCTGACTCGGTGGCTTGACCTTTGACCCGCCCAAGTGGGGTGCCGTGCACAGCACCTCACACGTGGAGTACTGTGCGCAGTACCGAACAGAAACAAACTACTGTGCGCAGCACTTCACGGACGTGGGAGTGTGGGTGGCCACACTTGTCCCTGAGGTGGAGTACTGTGCACAGCACCACACCTCGCTCACACAGATCACTGTGCGCAGCACTCTGCGAGCAGAGCACATCCCTGGAATGAATGACGTCACTGTGTGGCTTAGGAGGCCCCGCCCCTTCCGGTCCCCGCCACTTCCGGTATGCTGTGGAGGGGTCTCTGCTTCCTGTCAATCAATCATGAGGGGTGGGGCTCTGTCTACATCAGAGGATGCTGTGGTGGGCGGAGCATGGAGGAGGAAGTGACGTCACTTGATGGATGCAGAGGACCCGCCCCTTCCTTGCTGCATCCTGTCAATCAATGGTGAAGGGAGAGGCACTGCCTCTATTAGGGGGCGTGGCCTGGAGAAGGAAGTGACGTCACTGGAGGGATGCAGTTGCCCCGCCCCTTCCTGTCTGCTTCTTGTCAATCAACCGTGAAGGGAGCAGCTCTGCCTCCAGTAACGGTTGGGGGCTGAAGGAGGAAGTGACGTCACTGCATGGATGCAGAGGCCCCGCCCCTTCCCGTCTGCTTCCTGTCAATCAGCGTTGAGGGGAGAGGCCCCGCCCCTTCACGTCTGCTTCCTGTCAATCAACCGTTTAGGGAGAGGCCCCGCCCCTTCCTGTCTGCTTCCTGTCAATCAACGGTGAATGGAGAGGCCCCGCCCCTTCCCGTCTGCTTCCCGTCAATCAACCGTTTAGGGACAGGCCCCGCCCATTCCCGTCTGCTTCCTGTCAATCAACAGTGAAGGGAGAGGCCCCGCCCCTTCCCGTCTGCACCCTGTCAATCAACGTTGAAGGGAGAGGCCCCGCCCCTTCCCGTCTGCTTCCGTCAATCAACCGTTTAGGGAGAGGCCCCGCTCCACCCGTCTGCTTCCCGTCAATCAACGTTGAAGGGAGAGGCCCCGCCCCTTCCTGTCTGCTTCCTGTCAATCAACGGTGAAGGGAGAGGCCCCGCCCCTTCCCATCTGCTTCCTGTCAATCAACCTTGAGGGGAGAGGCCCCGCCCCTTCCCCTCTGCTTCCTGTCCATCAACGTTGAAGGGAGAGGTCTCGCCCCTTCCCGTCTATCAACAGTGAAGGGAGAGGCCCCGCCCCTTCCCGTCTGCTTCCTGTCCATCAACCGTTTAGGCAGAGGCCCCGCCCCTTCCCCTCTGCTTCCCATCAATCAACGTTGAGGGGAGAGGTCCCGCCCCTTCCCGTCTGATCCCTGTCAATCAAAGGTGAAGGGAGAGGCCCCGCCCCTTCCCGTCTGCTTCCCGTCTATCAACAGTGAAGGGAGAGGCCCCACCCTTCCCGTCTGCTTCCTGTCCATCAACCGTTTAGGCAGAGGCCCCGCCCCTTCCCCTCTGCTTCCCATCAATCAACGTTGAAGGGAGAGGTCCCGCCCCTTCCCGTCTGATCCCTGTCAATCAAAGGTGAAGGGAGAGGCCCCGCCCCTTCCCGTCTGCTTCCCATCAATCAACAGTGAAGGGAGAGGCCCCGCCCCTTCCCGTCTGCTTCCCATCAATCAACAGTGAAGGGAGAGGCCCCGCCCCTTCCCATCTGCTTCCTGTCAATCAACAGTGAAGGGAGAGGCCCCGCCACTTCCCGTCAATCAACAGTGAAGGGAGAGGCCCCGCCCCTTCCTGTCTGCTTCCTGTCAATCAACCGTTTAGGCAGAGGCGCCGCCCCTTCCCCTCTGCTTCCCATCAATCAACGTTGAAGGGAGAGGTCCCGCCCCTTCCCGTCAATCAACAGTGAAGGGAGAGGCCCCGCCCCTTCCCATCTGTTCCTGTCAATCAATCAACCGTCTAGGGAGAGGCCCCGCCCCTTCCCGTCTGCTTCCTGTCAATCAACAGTGAAGGGCGAGGCCCCGCCCCTTCCCGTCTGCTTCCTGTCAATCAACAGTGAAGGGCGAGGCCCCGCCCCTTCCCGTCTGCGTCCTGTCAATCAACAGTGAAGGGAGAGGCCCCGCCCCTTCCCGTCTGCTTCCCGTCAATCAACAGTGAAGGGAGAGGCCCCGCCCCTTCCCGTCTGCTTCCTGTCAATCAACAGTGAAGGGAGAGGCCCCGCCTTTTCCCGTCTGCTTCCTGTCAATCAACAGTGAAGGGAGAGGTCCCGCCCCTTCCCGTCTGCGTCCTGTCAATCAACAGTGAAGGGAGAACCCCCGCCCCTTCCTGTCCGGGAAGTGGGCGTGGCCTGTGGCGACCGGAAGTGACGCAGAGGCAGGCCGGGGTTTTTTTTTTTTTGTTGTTGGTTTTTTTTTTCAAAAATATGCATTTTTATTTTCTGGAATGGCCTTTTGCGGATGTTTCGGTCCGGGGCCGCCGCGCCCCCCTCCCTCCCGAGAAGAGGGCGGCGGCCATGACAGCGATGGTCGTCGTCACGTGGTCACGGAAGCCCCGCCCCTCGGGGGGGCGTGCGCGGCGCGGGTGGGGGAGGGGCCCCGGGCGAGGTCGCGGGCCGGAAGTGAGGGGAGAGGCCGACTTCCTGTCCGCCATGTTGGTCCGCGGGGTGGGTGGGGTTCCGCATGCGAGGGGCGAGGGCCGGGGGCCGGGGGGGTCCCGGGTGTGGCGGACCTGCGCGTGGGCGGCCATCTTGGGTCTCCATGACGACCGCGGGAGCCTGGGGGAGGGGCGGATAATTAGTTGATTGGTTGATTAATATCGTCTAATAATCCCAGTGTTGGCAGTTAACTAACCACGCAATCACGTGATCCTTCTAATTTTCTTGTTTTATTGTATATTTTCATTTCATTTTATTTTATTTTAATTTTCATTAGCCATTTCCACGATTATAAAAACTTAAAAAAAAAAAACCCCATGGTAATTTATTTATTTTTAATAACCAGGAGGCAGCAGGTTGATTTCATTTCGTAAAGGACTTTTTCTTTTTTTTCCTGCCCTAAAATTTCAAACTTTCTGTAAATATTCATTGTTTACTAATAAGTAATTTATGTGATAATTAATGATTACTTATAATTAACGTAATTATTAATTATCAACATAATACGGTGATAATTATATTATCATTATTATTATTATTATTATTATTATAATTACTGTTCACGGCGACCGGCTGCAGTGCCGGCCCTTTAAGAGGCGTGGCCCGGGGTGAGTGACGTCACTGCCGACACGATGGGCGGGCCTGCGGCTTGATTGACAGGCCTCGGGGTGGGCGGGGCTGCGGCTTGATTGACAGGCGGCTGGGGGGGGCGGGGCCAGGGCCTGATTGACAAGGAGATGGAGGCAGCTGGAGGGACAGGGCCGTGGGTGGGCGGGCCGAGGGTTTGATTGACAGCGCGGTGGGCGGGACCAGGGCTTGAGTGACAGACCGGGAGGGCCCGGGCTCCCAACCGCAGGCAGAGGAAGGTGGGGCCGGGGTGTGATTGGCAGCCGGCAGGGGGCGGGGCCAGGGCTTGATTGACAGGGTCTCAGGCGACCCGGGGATGGGTGGTTTTGAGGATCATAGTCGGCGATTGATTATTTTATAAAATGACACGAATAATAAATGATAATAATAATGATAATAATTAATAATTTACAGGTAATTTTATATACTGACGTGATCTAGAAGGACAACCACGGTCCGTCATCGATTTCTGAATTAAAAGCAAAATTAAGTTTTTTTTTTAAATCATGGGAAATTGAGTTAAATTGAATCAAATTAAAAAATTTGAAATAAATAAATAAATAACAGATAAATAAATAACAAACGTTGGCCAAGCCTGATTAAAAAATAATAATAATAATAATAAGATACCATGGGAATTTTTTTTTTTTTACAATCATGGAAAATGGTAATAAAAATTTTAAAAACATGTAAAAAAAAATAAAAATAAGAAGAATAATCACGTTTAGTGATTGGTCCCTTCATATTTCGACCAATGGTTGATAATTTAAATGGCGATGATAATTTGCTGATGAATTTATATGTGTTGAAGTGGTCTAAAAGCATGATAATTTAATTAATTAATAATTATTCTTGGAAAAAGTGAAATTTCTTCTCATAGTGAAAAAATAGACAAAACTCAACACGACGGACCGGGAGTGAAATGGGAAACATGAGTTTGAAAATATGAAATGTAAATTCAAATTTACGTGACATGTAAAACATAAACTCAGAATATAAGTTTGAGTTTTATGTAAAATATAAACTTAAAGTGCGAATTTAAATTTATATTTCGAATTTATATTTTCCATTTTGTACGAATTTAAATTTACATGAGATAGAAAATATAAATTCGAAATATAAATTTAAATTCGTACAAAATGGAAAATATAAATTTAAAATACAAATTCAGATTTGTATAAAATATAAAATAAAAAATTATAAAGCCGGCGAGAGAACCCGACCTCTCCATGTGTCTGTCTGTCCGTCCACCTGTGCGTGTCTGTCTGTCCACCTGTGCGTGTCTCTCTGTGTGTCTGTCTGTCCGTCCACCTGTGCGTGTCTGTCCGTCAGCGTGTCTGTCCATCCACCTGTGCGTGTCTGTCCACCTGTGCATGTCTGTCCGCGTGTCTGTCTGTCTGTCCATGTGTCTCTCCATGTGTCTGTCTGACCGTCCACCTGTGTCTGTCTGTCTGTCCACCTGTGCGTGTCTCTCCGTGTGTCTGTCTGTCCGCCAGTGTGTCTGTCCGTCCACCTGTGCGTGTCTGTCCGCGTGTCTGTCTGTCTGTCCATCAGTGTGTCTGTCCGCGTGTCTGTCTGTCTGTCCATCAGTGTGGCTGTCCGTGTGTCTGTCTGTCCGTCCACCTGTGTGTGTCTGTCCACCTGTGCGTGTCTCTCCGTGTGTCTGTCTGTCTGTCCGTCAGTGTGTCTGTCCGTCCACCTGTGCGTGTCTGTCCGCGTGTCTGTCTGTCTGTCCATCACTGTGGCTGTCCGTGTGTCTGTCTGTCCGTCCACCTGTGCGTGTCTGTCCACCTGTGCATGTCTGTCCGCGTGTCTGTCTGTCTGTCCATGTGTCTCTCCATGTGTCTGTCTGACCGTCCACCTGTGTCTGTCTGTCTGTCCACCTGTGCGTGTCTCTCCGTGTGTCTGTCTGTCCGCCAGTGTGTCTGTCCGTCCACCTGTGCGTGTCTGTCCGCGTGTCTGTCTGTCTGTCCATCAGTGTGTCTGTCCGCGTGTCTGTCTGTCTGTCCATCAGTGTGGCTGTCCGTGTGTCTGTCTGTCCGTCCACCTGTGTGTGTCTGTCCACCTGTGCGTGTCTCTCCGTGTGTCTGTCTGTCTGTCCGTCAGTGTGTCTGTCCGTCCACCTGTGCGTGTCTGTCCGCGTGTCTGTCTGTCTGTCCATCACTGTGGCTGTCCGTGTGTCTGTCTGTCCGTCCACCTGTGCGTGTCTGTCCGCGTGTCTGTCTGTCTGTCCATCAGTGTGGCTGTCCGTGTGCGTGTCTGTCCGCGTGTCTGTCTGTCTGTCCATCACTGTGGCTGTCCGTGTGTCTGTCTGTCCGTCCACCTGTGTGTGTCTGTCTGTCCACCTGTGCGTGTCTGTCCGTCCACCTGTGCGTGTCTGTCTGTCCACCTGTGCGTGTCTGTCCATCAGTGTGTCTGTCTGTCCATGTGTCTCTCCATGTGTCTGTCTGTCTGTCCACCTGTGCGTGTCTCTCCGTGTCTGTCTGTCCGTCAGTGTGTCTGTCCGTCCACCTGTGCGTCTCTGTCCGCGTGTCTGTCTGTCTGTCCATCAGTGTGGCTGTCCGCATGTCTGTCTGTCTGTCCATCAGTGTGGCTGTCCGCGTGTCTGTCTGTCTGTCCATCAGTGTGGCTGTCCGTGTGTCTGTCTGTCCGTCCACCTGTGCGTGTCTGTCCGTCCACCTGTGCGCGTGTCTGTCTGCCCATCAGTGTGTCTGTCCGCGTGTCTGTCTGTCCGTCTGTGTGGGTTCGTGTCTGTCTGTCCATCCTTGTCTCAGTGTGTGTGTGTGTGTGTGTGTGTGTGTCCGTGTGTCTGTCTGTCCGTCCATCCATGAGCGGGGGTTTTGTGTGTGTGCGTGTCTCGCGTGGGCGGGGTGGGGGAGGGGCCGCGGTCGGGGAGCCACGAGTTCGAATCCACCCCCGGGCGATGAGCGTGTGTGCAGGAGAACTAATGAAGGAAGGAATGAATGAATGAATGAGGCGGAGGAGAAGCTGCAGCTCCCGGACGCCCCTCCCCCACTCGGGAGGCACGGTGGGGGGGAGGGGAAAGGACCCCAGTGTCTTACGCGCCGCGCCCCGCCCGCCCACGGCACTCACCTGTCTGTCCGTCCGTCCGTCCGTCCGTCCGTCTGCACCTGACGTCAGTGGACGGCTTGATTGACAGGTGGGCGTGTCCAGGTGCTGCAGGGTGATTGACTGACAGGTGGGCGTGTCCAAGAGCTGCGGCTTGATTGACAGGTGGGCGTGTCCAGGTGCTGCAGGGTGATTGACAGCTGGTGTCCAGGGGCTGCAGCTTGATTGACAGGTGGGCGTGTCCAGGGGCTGCAGCTTGATTGACTGACAGGTGGGCGTGTCCAAGAGCTGCGGCTTGATTGACAGGTGGGCGTGTCCAGGAGCTGCAGCTTGATTGACAGCTGGTGTCCAGGGGCTGCAGCTTGATTGACAGGTGGGCGTGTCCAAGAGCTGCGGCTTGATTGACAGGTGGGCGTGTCCGGGAGCTGCAGCTTGATTGACAGCTGGTGTCCAGGTGCTGCGGGTTGATTGACAGGTGGGCGTGTCCGGGAGCTGCAGCTTGATTGACAGCTGGTGTCCAGGGACTGCGGCTTGATTGACAGGTGGGCGTGTCCAGGAGCTGCAGCTTGATTGACAGCTGGTGTCCAGGGGCTGCGGCTTGATTGACAGCTGGTGTCCAGGTGCTGCGGGTTGATTGACAGGTGGGCGTGTCCGGGAGCTGCGGCTTGATTGACAGGTGGGCGTGTCCGGGAGCTGCAGCTTGATTGACAGCTGGTGTCCAGGGGCTGCAGCTTGATTGACAGCTGGTGTCCAGGTGCTGCGAGTTGATTGACAGGTGGGCGTGTCCTTGAGCTGCAGCTTGATTGACAGCTGGTGTCCAGGGGCTGCAGCTTGATTGACAGGTGGGCGTGTCCAGGGGCTGCAGCTTGATTGACAGCTGGTGTCCAGGGGCTGCAGCTTGATTGACAGGTGGGCGTGTCCAGGGGCTGCAGCTTGATTGACAGCTGGTCTCCAGGTGCTGCGGGTTGATTGACAGGTGGGCGTGTCCTTGAGCTGAGGCTTGATTGACAGCTGGTGTCCAGGTGCTGCGGCTTGATTGACAGGTGGGCGTGTCCGGGAGCTGCGGCTTGACAGCTGGTGTCCAGGGGCTGCGGGGTGATTGACAGGTGGGCGTGTCCAGGACGCTTCCGGTTGACTGACAGCTGGTGTCCAGGTGTGCTGGTCGTGTGGCTTGACTGACAGGTGTGCAGGCTCAGGCGCTGCTCCTTGATTGACAGCTGCCTGTGCAGGTTGATTGACAGCCGGGTGTCCAGGTGCCGAGGCTCAGGTGTGCAGCCTGATTGATTGACAGCTGGCTCCCCAGGTTGATTGACAGCTGGGTGGCCAGGTGCCGAGGCTCAGGTGTGCAGCTTGATTGACAGGTGCGCGCGCGCTCAGGTGCGTCCGGGCACGCGGTCGGTCAGAGGAAGGTTCCGGAAGGCGCCCAATTCAGGTCCGTGGAAGGTTCCAGAAAGCGCGGAAGGTTCCGGAAGGTGCCTGACGAAGGTCTGTGGAAGGTTCCGGAAGGCGCCCAATTTAGGTCCACGGAAGGTTCCGGAAGGCGTCCAATTTTGGTCCACGGAAGGTTCCGGAAGGCGCCCAATTTCGGTCCACGGAAGCTTCCAGAAGGCGCCCAAATTAAGTCCGCGGAAGTTTCCGGAAGGCGCCCTATTTCGGTCCACAGAAGCTTCCAGAAGGTGCCCAATTTAGGTCCGAGGAAAGTTCCGGATGGCGTCCAATTTAGGTCCGTGGAAGCTTCCGGAAGGTGCCCGACTTAGGTCCGTGGAAGCTTCCGGAAGGTGCCCAATTTAGGTCTGTGGAAGGTTCCGGAAGGTGCCCAATTTAGGTCTGTGGAAGGTTCCGGAAGGTGCCCAATTTAGGTCTGTGGAAGGTTCCGGAGGCGCAGAAAGTTCTGGAAGGTGCCCAATTTAGGTCCGAAGAAGGTTCTGGAAAGCGTGGAAGGTTCCGGAAGGTGCCTGACGTAGGTCCGCGGAATGTTCTGGAAGGCGCCCAATTTAGGTCCGCGGAAGCTTCTGGAAGGCGCCCAACTTAGGTCTGTGGAAGGTTCCGGAAGGCGCCCAATATAGGTCCACAGAAGGTTCCGGAAGGTGTGGAAGGTTCCGGAAGGCGCCCAATATAGGTCCATGGAAGGTCCCAGAAGGCGCGGAAGGTGCCTGATTTCACTCCGTGGAAGCTTCCGGAAGGCGCCCGACTTAGGTCCGTGGAAGCTTCCGGAAGGCGCCCAATATAGGTCCATGGAAGGTTCCAGAAGGCGCCCAATTTCGGTCCGCGGAGGGTTCCGGAAGGGGCCAAATTTCAGTCCGTGGAAGGCTCCGGAAGGCGCCCAACTTTGGTCCACGGAAGCTTCTGGAAGGCGCCCAATTTCAGTCCACGGAAGGTTCCAGAAGGTGCCCAAGTTAGCTCCATGGAAGCTTCCGGAAGGCACCCAAATTAGGTCCGCAGAAGGTTCTGGAAGGTGCCCAATTTAGGTCCGTGGAAGGTTCCGGAAGGCGCCCAATTTAGTTCCGCGGAAGGTTCCAGAGGGCGCGGAAGGTGCCCAATTTCGGTCCGTGGAAGGTACCGGAGGGCGCGGAAGGTTCCAGAAGGAGCCCAATTTAGCTCTACAGAAGGTCCCAGAAAGCGCGGAAGGTTCTGGAAGGCGCCCAAATTAGGTCCGTGGAAGGTTCCGGAAGGTGCCCAATTTAGGTCTACGGAAGGTCCCGGAAGGCGCGGAAGGTTCCGGGAGGCGCCCAGTTTAGGTCTGAAGAAGGTTCTGGAAGGCGCGGAAGCTGCCAGAAGGCGCCCAATTAGGTCCGCGGAAGGTTCCGGAGGGCGCGGAAGGTTCCGGAAGGTGCCCAATTTAGGTCTACAGAAGGTCCGGGGAGGCACGGAAGGTTCCGGAAGGCGCCCGATTTAGATCCGCGGAAGGTCCCGGAAGGCGCGGAAGGTTCCGGAAGGCGCCCGATTTAGGTCCGCGGAAGGTTCTGGAGGGCGCGGAAGGTTCCGGAAGGCGCCCAATTTAGGTCTACAGACGGTCCCGGAAGGCGCGGAAGGTTCCGGAAGGCGCCCGATTTAGGTCCGCGGAAGGTCCCGGAGGGCGTGGAAGGTTCCGGAAGGCGCCCGATTTAGGTCTACAGACGGTCCCGGAGGGCGCAGAAGGTTCCGGAAGGCGCCCGATTTAGGTCCGCGGAAGGTCCCGGAGGGCGCGGAAGGTTCCGGAAGGTGCCCAAGTTAGGTCTACAGAAGGTCCCGGGAGGCGCGGAAGGTTCCGGAAGGCGCCCGGCTTCGGCCCGCGGAAGGTCCCGGAGGGCGCGGAAGGTTCCGGAAGGCGCCGGGCTTCGGCCCGCGGCAGGTCCCGGAAGGTTCCGGCGGGTCAGATGCCGTGGTCGCAGTCGACGTCGCGGCAGATGTACCAGAGGATGACGTAGAGGATGAGGAGGATGGCGAAGATGAAGAGCGCCACCAGGATGGCCTTCGTCACCGGGGAGATGAGCGCCTGCATGGCCTTCCTCCTCCTCCTCCTCTTCCTCCTCTTCCTCTTCCTCCTCCACCATCCGCCCCTCCCCCACCCCGCCCCTCCCCCGACCCGCGGGTGCGCCCGGGACGAGGACCCGGTTTAAGTCGGAAAAATAAACGAATTAAATTAAATTAAATTAAATTAAATTAAATTAAATTAAATAATCGGCCACACGATGAGGCCGACGAATTATAATCGGAAAATGAACGAATTAAATTAAATTAATTAAATTAAATTAAATTAAATTAAATCGGCCACACGATGAGGCCGACGAATTATAATCGGAAAATGAACGAATTAAATTAAATTAATTAAATTAAATTAAATTAAATCGGCCACACGATGAGGCCGACGAATTATAATCGGAAAATGAACGAATTAAATTAAATTAATTAAATTAAATTAAATTAAATCGGCCACACGATGAGGGCCGACGAGTTATAATCGGAAAATAAACGAATTAAATTAAATTAATTAAATTAAATTAAATTAAATCGGCCACACG